>NW_027555569.1:0-101952 GCF_003287225.1 Phascolarctos cinereus
GTTAGTATTTTCAACAAAATGAAATTAAAAAAGAAATTCGATGTCTTCATCAGATTCCTTGATGGGAATGATGTGTACATCTTTCAGAATCTTTTACCACGTCTACATGTTTCTAAGTGATTTTGCTACCAGATTTATTCTGAGGAATCCCTGTTTATGTTACATCTTTAAGAAGTGCCTTTCCTAACTAAATAATTATGCAGAAATGTCTTTAAGAATTATCTTTTTCAGGAGCAGCTAGGTGGCAGTGCATAGAGCACCCTCCCTGGATTCAGGAGAACATCAATTTAAATCTGCCTCAGACACATAACACTTACTAGCTGTGTGACCCTGGGCAAGTTACTTAAATCTATTGCCTAGGGGGGAAAAAAAGAATCCTCTTTTCATGTAAATGATAAGTGTTGGAGAAGATGTGGGAAAATTGGGACACTAATGCATTGTTGATAGATTTGTGAATGATCCAACCTTCTGCAGAGCAATTTGGAATTATGCCCAAAGGGCAACAAAACTGCATATGCTTTGATCCAGCAATACCATTCTATCCCAAAGAGATAATAAAAAAGATAAAAGCACCTACCTGTACAAAAATTTTTATAGCAGCCATTTTTGTAGTGGCAGAACATTGGAAATTTAGAAGATGCCCATCAATTGGGGATTGGCTGAAAAAGCTGTGGTGTATGAATGTAATGGAATTCTATTATAGAAATGATGAACAGGCAGATTTCAGAAAACTCTGGAAAGACTTGAATGAACAACAGAGTGAAATGAGCAGAACCAGGAAAACATTTTACACGGTATCAGCAACATTATGATGATTAATTATGATCTGCGGATCAACTATGAACATAGCTCTCCTCAGAAACACAGTGATCCAAGACAAGAACAAAGGACTTACAATGGAAAATGCTATCCATATGCAGATAAAGAACTGGTGAACTCTGAATACAGATTGAAGCATATTTTTTCACTTACTTTATTTTTTCTTTGCATCTGTTTCTTCTTTCACAAGTGTGACTAAGATGGAAATTTTTTTTATATGATAGCACATGTATAAACTGTATCAAATTGCCTAATTTTCAGAAAGAGGCAGGGATGAAGGATGAAAAAATTGGAACTTAAAATCAAGTAAAATGAATGCTAAAGATTTTCTTGATATGTAACTGGGCAAAAGTAAAATAGTATAAAAAAGAACCTTTTTTCAACTATTTTTGAATAATGGCAATAAACTCACTTCAGTAAATAGTTATTAAATACTATACATTCAAAGCTGTATTGTTGTATTGAGGGAGATAAAGGAGTAATTAAAAAAACCCAACAATTAATGTCTATTGGAACATAAATCTAGTAGGGGAGATGAAACCTGAATACCACTAACTATAAGAGAGGTGCAAATAGTTGAGAGAAGGCAGAGATAAGGATTAATGACTCTTAAAAGTTCTTTTTTTTGGTTATGGGAGGTACTTGGGGCAGTGTAGTTGGAAATGGTATGATTGGCAGTATTCTTGATACCTTCAAACATGGTGACTTGGACAACATCCTGAATAGGAAGCATATGAATACCCTGGTAAATGAGAGTTGAGTGTTTGTCATATTTGGGAGTCCAGAACAGACTTCAACAAAGAGTTGTCAAATGCAGGTGGCTTCATGATAGTTATGGACTTGAATGGGAAACCTATTACCAGTTGTGCCTGTTGTGCTTTGTACATATGAATGAAACAACTCTCCTAAGGCTCTGCTTATTATACCTCTTGCCATGCCTTTTCATGAATTTTGGTTGTTATTTATTTGAAACAATCAGTGAAGATATGGATCTGAAAGATTCAGGTAGAGTTAGAACTTCCTGCCATTCTAACTTAGAACTTCCTGCCATCCTAACATCCTAAAAGAGAAATGGCCATTTTTGCCAGGATAGTTCGTTGAATATGTGATGTGTTTGTAAATGTAGAGCAGTTCACAGCCTAGCTCCAGTCAACCTTAATCCATATTCATTCCCATTATACAATCATCCATCAAAACTAAGTGGCTTTCTTATATTTATCACAATTGATTCTCCATCTCCCGTTCTCATGCATTTAGACTGGCTGTGCCCCATGCCTGAAATTACTCCTTCCTCACATCTACCTCTTTGAATTACAATCCTTCTTCAAGATTAAGCTCAAGTGCCACCCTCTGCATGGTGCTTTACCTGTTTACCACAGCTAGGAGTGTGTTTCCTCCCATAATTACCTTATATTTATTTTTATGTACTTTTTTATGTATATATACATACGTACATGTTGTCTACAAGCACCTTGAGGGAAAGGAGTTTTCTACTTTTGAATGTGTAACCTCATTACCTAGCATAGTATCTAACACAAAATAGATGCTTAATAAATGCTTGTTGATGTATTAATTTTTTGTGTCTCTAACTTTTTCCTCTTCTCTATGTTCTCTCCATGGAAATGTATGTGAGATTGTATTATCAGGAGAGAAAATGGAATCTGGCCATAAACTCAATGCAGTTGCATCTCATTGAACAGGTATCTCTTCCACATCATGACTTTCCCTATCGGGGTTTTAATATATTTCTGGTTGTCATAAGAAATTAAATGGGAAGTTTTGGGAGGTTTGCAGAAGCCACAGATGACATAGAAAAAGTCTAAAATGCAGAAATGCAGAAAATATATGTGTAGTGTTGTATAATATCAATATATTTTATCTTTTAATACCATAAAAATTTAGACTCCTTTTTTGGTATGAAGAGAGGACCAAATCATTTTACACAGATATGCTAGATTGTGGGATCGCCATGCCCTGGACACCACCACGTAGAAGACAAAACTGTAGATTCAGAGCCATGGGAACTTTACATGTCCGTGAAAGTCCCCCTCCTATGTGATTAGGAAACTGATTCTGAGCCTAATTCCATACAGACCTTATTAAGTGGCAGAACTGGGATTCAAACTTGGAATCTTTGACTCCTAAGCTGAAGTTCTTTCCACTTGTACCATAGTTTGAAAAGAAGCACTTGTTCTAATGTTCCATATGCACATTCTTCTTTGCCTTTGTGCCCTAGGTCAACCTCGTTCAGTTCAAAGTATTCAAAGAAAGTAAATCAACACTTGGGGCTCACTCTATATAATTTTCTTAGAGTTTATGAAAGTTCAAGGGGAAGTGATTAATAAAAGATAGGTCAAATATGCTGCCTGCTGCAATTTTATGTTCTGGCTTGAAAAAACTTCATAGCAGTAAATGATAGGGAGAAAAGACTAGGAAGCACATACATGGGAAGGGGGAGTGGAAATTAGGGAGTTCAGGGGAGCTGAATGTAACTCACCCTTAGTGCTAACTGCTTTTTCAATAAAAGTAAAAACTCACAGTTTAACAGTCAGTAGTGCACCCTTTACCTTATTGTCTTGATTTTCCATGTTAGAGTTTAACAGACTGCTGCTGAAGGCCTCCCAGCTTGCAAAAGCTTTTCTGTAGCAAGCATTGTTGACTATCTTTGGGGGACCATTTACTTTTGGCTTCTCCCCTTTGATTATAGCTAATCATCTAGCAATATTTGAAACCTTTTCTGCATTTTTATTCATGATCTTAATTCTATGCTTCTGCAATATTTCGTAACTTGAAATCTTTTCGTTTTGGGGGACTAATTTTGAGATTCTTGTTCAGAATCAAATGATATGGAGTAGTTCATTTTGAAAGGATTGAGTATAGAGAATGTTAAATATCTGAAATGTTGAGAGTGTTTAGGAATAGAGCAGTTGGCACTCAGATATATTACTATCTACTGGTGTTCATTTTCTCCATCGTACTCCAAGGGGCTTCCTCCTAGGAGGATCTGGGCTAGAGGAAATTTATGGATTTATTTTCCTCCTTAACCTCTGATCTGAGGCGTCAGAATGTATCTTCCAGCATTTGTTACTTGCATATCCCCAGCCAAGGCATTTCCTAACATCAGACCTCATTAAGTTTTTCTGTCCAATTACTGGCTCTGTGTCACAAAGAGATCATAAAAAAGAGAAAAGTACCCACATGTTCAAAAATATTTATGGCAATTCTTTTTGTGGTGACAAAAATTGGAAATTGAGTGGATGCCCTTCAGTTGGGAAATGGCTGAACAAGTTGTGTATCTGAATGCAATGGAATAGTATTGTTCTATAAGAAATGATGAGCAGGTAGATTTCAGAAAAACCTGGAAGACTTAAATGAACTGATGCTGAGTGAAGTCAGCAGAACTAGACAACATTGTACACAGTAAGAGCAACACGAGTGGATGACCAACTCTGATCGACTTAGCTCTTCTGGCAATAGAATGATCCAAAACAATTCCAAAAGACTAATGATGGAAAATGTTATCCACATCCAGAGAAAGAACTATGGGGTCTGAATGCAGATGAAAGCATACTATTTTCCCTTTTTTTCCTTGCTCATGTTTTTTCCCTTTTGTTCTGATTCTTCTTTCACAACATGGTTAATGTGGAACATGATTGTACACGAATAACCTATATCAGATTCCTTGCTATCTTAGGGAGAGGAATGGGGAAGGTTAGAGGGACAAAGAATTTGGAATTCAAAATTTTACAAAAATAAATGCTGAAAACACTCTTCATATGTAATTGGAAAAAATACTATTAAGGAGAAAAACTGAAAATTAAAAAGAATTTTCTCAAAAAAAAATTACTGCTTTGTACTATACTTTAAGATTTGGTTCTCCTAAAACACTTCATTCCCACTGAATTTCTTTACTTCTTTTCAGAGTCTTGACCTTTTTTGCCTCCATATGAATTCCATTATTATGTTTTCTAGTTCTACTAAGTAATCTGTTAGTTATTTGACTGATGTGGCACTGAATAAGTAAATTAATTTAGGTAATATTGTCAGTTTTGTATTGACTCATCTTGACTGGGAACAATTAATATTCTTTCATCTATCTAGGTTTGTCTTCATTTGTAAACAGTAGTTTATATTTATATAGCTTTTTTTGTGCATCTTAGAAGGTAGACTCCCAAGTATTTTATACATTTTTAAGTAATTTGAAATTGATATTTTTCTTTCTGTCTCTTCTAGATTCTGAACTTTTTAAAAGTTAATGTTTCAATACTTTTAGTTGACTCTTTTGAGTTGTTTGAATACACCATCATGTTACCTCCAAAATGTTATAATTTTGTTTCTTCTCATGCTTATTCGCTCAGTTCCTGATAAAGGTCTCATTTCAAGATGTGTAAGGAACCAAATAAAAGTTATAAGGAAAAGAGCCATTCCCCAATTGATAAATTGTCTAAGTGTATGTACAGACATATTTCAAAGGGGCAGTGCACTTTCAGATAACCCAAGTTATCTCTGGTCATAAGAAAAAAAATTCCAAATCATTACTAAATAAAGAAATGTAAATTGCAGGAATTTTGAGGTTCCACTTCACATCCATCAAATTGACCAAGTTGAAAAAAATGAAAAAAACATAAATGTTGGCAAGGCTGTGGGGTATATTGATGCACTGTTGAAGGACTTGTGAATAGGTGCAACCAGTTTGGAGGATAATTTAGCATTACACGCCAAAGTTACTAAACAGTGCATGCCCTTTGACCCGGTGCTAGGCCTAAAGCAGTTTTAGAGGTCCTATATGTACAAAAATATTCAGAGAACCTCTTTCTGTGGTGGGGGAAAAAAAGAAAAAAACAGAAACATCATAGAAACTGAAGGGGATTCCCAGTAATTCATGAATGGCTGAATAATTTATGTTACATACATGAGATGGAATATTATTGTGCTATATGCAATGAGAAATAGATAACTTCTAACACACATTAGAAATATTTATATGAACTGATGTAGAAGTAAATGAGCAGAACTAGAAGAATAATTTATAAATTACTATAAAGATAAAAAACTTTGAAAGCCATAATAGGTATGGTCATCCAATGTGATCCAATGTACAATGACCATCCAATAGTGATAGATTTAGGTTGCAAAATGAGACATAATGTTTTTCTTTATGGGCCATGAGGGAATTTATTTTGTTTGGCTATTTGTATATTTCTGAGGAAATTTTATTTCTTTTCTCTCTTTTTCTTTATTAGCAGATGGTAGGAGGGAGAGAAAATAAATTATTGTTAAGTAAAAAAAATATATAGAACGGGCAGCATAATACAGATGTAGAGTACTGTATATACTTTCAGATAAGGCCATCATGTTGATAGTTTTACTTAAGTTACTTGTTTTAAATTTGTTACAAGAGACTTCTTAAGCAGTAGAAGGAATCTGTAAATATTTGTAATATAAAAACATAGCACATCGATGAAACTTAAAAATCAAAATCAGAAAAAAAACACTTAAAAAAAAGCAAGCTTAAAACTCCATTACAATATCAGTGTATTCATGGTATCATAGGATCAAATGTTTAACCTGAGCCCCTCATTTTACATGGAAGGAAGCTGAAGCCCAGGGAAGTTAAGTGACTTTTCCAAGGTCACATAATTGCTAAGTATCTGAGAATTTTAATCCAGGTGTTCTGTCCAGAACCAGTGATCTTGCCACTATTCTTGGGCCTTAACCTATGTAACTTTTTGAAGTTCATAAAAGTTTTGGAGGAAATTCTGAATAAAGAGATACTAAATCAGCTCTACTTTCTGTTTTATTTAAAAAAAAACACTAAGAAATTATAATGAGCCACAGCATGATGGAAGATCAGGTGAGTGTACAGAAAAAAATTTTTGAAATGCTTTATGTGACTTCAGTAATCTATACCTTTGAGTTGTTATAATTCAGAATGAAAACTATTCTGTGTTTGAAGAAGGGTTTGTCTTACTCCTAGCCCAGTCCCAGACATGTAGTAGATGCTTAGAATACTTGGTGTTTGGTTAATTTGTGGGATTCAACACAAAGTTGTTGTTGTTGTTTTAAACAATGGCCTTGAAAGTTATATGACTAGAGATTAAATTTAACTCATCATTAATGAAAGGAGTCACATTATTAGAGTAAACCACTCTTGAGTCTAGCTGTTATTTATCCTTCATTTTCAAAGAGGATGAATGACATGATGCAAATTGGATTTAAGTGAGGCAGAGTTCTGCAAAGTCTTCAGCCTCACTGTTTCGTCCAATGTTACCTAAGTTCAATGGCAAAAAAAAAAGTCAAGAAGACTGGCAATAGTTGAGGATGCAGTGGGGGACCTTGTCATCTTCAATATCTGACTAAGTTCTAAGCGTTGTATAGCACATGATTCAGCTGGGGTTTCATGGTCATTGGGACAACTTGATCTCTTCTGCCCATTCCACTGGGGAAGTCTTCACATGAGGTCTGTCAGTTGCCCTCAACCTGGTTCAGCCTATCTGCCACAGTGCATTATGGATGAGGAGTGCCAAAACACCCATATTTACATACCAGTCACATGCACTTCAATTGGGACAGTTTGACTATCACTCCTAGATAATACTTCTAAACCAGCTTTAATTATTTAGGTGGTATTCTCAAACTTTTGTGTTGTGTATCATCCAGAAATAAAATACTTATTAGCAATAAATTAATATAAATGAGAGTTAATATCATTTGAGTAGGCTTATTGTCTGTCTCTTTTAAGATTATGTAATGGAGTCAGTCTCTTACCTTTTTTCTTAAATGTGTAAAAGTTACAAGAAGGCCTTGCTAAAAATAACAACACAGGATCACAGCTGGAGAGCTGAAAAGGACATAGAGATCTGTTAACAGCCTTTGAATGGCGAGGATCATAGCAAGATTTAGGGAATCAAAAGGTGTATCATTCAATAGCAGTAGCTTAGTGTTTCATATGTTTTCTCATTTGATCTTTATAATAACCCGGGAGGGTTGATCACTTGTCCATTATGCTGCTCCTGAAGATTCTTTTTCCTGGTATTGGTTAGACTAGATGTCTCCTGAGTTTCTTTCCAACTCTGAAATTTTTTGATTCTATGATTGCTATTGAAAACTGTGTGTGATTTAGAGAATCATATTCATGAAGAGATAAGAAGATATCACAAGTGTTCAGAAAAGCAAGAAAAATTACCAAAATGATGGCTGTGTTTGGCTCCCACTGGACTCCCAAACTCTTACAAATGCAGGGTCCATTTAATAATGGTGCCTTAATTCTAGATTCCTTTTGGCAAAACCAGATGATCTCCACTATTAACTTTCCTGAGTTCAGTCTACCAAGCAAATGAGATCATATTTGTAAAGTGCTTAGCATATTACTGGACACTGGGTTCTTTAATTTTTAGCTGTAATCCCTGGGATCTTTTTTTATACCTCACATTGCTGCATTGTCATGCTTTGGATGTAGACAAGGCAATTCCAATTGTCTATCTTGTCCTGTCTGATGCCCACTCCCGACTCACACCATCATTACTGATTCTTGATAAAGAAGCATCATGCTAGACTTAGCAGTCTTTGAGGTATAAGTAACTTAAGAGGTCATGTAGTTCAATGCTTTCATTTTAGAAATGTTTTGAGATATGCTCAGGCTTACCCAGGATGGAAGTAGCAGATGTGAGAATACAGGAAATTTTATTCTAAATCTAGTGTTCTTTCTGTAATTTCGGTTCATAGGATCATGAGAGAATAGATTTATAGTCAGAAGGAACATTACAAGGTGCCCAGGACAAACTTCTTCCCCTTCACCCCCCTCCACCCCCCTCCCAATTTACATATGAGGAAATGAGTCCCAAAAATATGAAGTAACTTTCCCAAAGTTACAGAGATAGTAATTAGTAAAGCCAGGGTTCGAACAAGGATAGGTAGGTGGCACAGTGTATAGAGTGCCTATCCTGGAGTCAGGAAGACTCATCTTCCTGAGTTCAAGTTTGTCCTCAGACATTTACTAGCTGTGCGACCTGGGTAAGTCACTTAATGCTGTTTGACTCGGTTTCTTCATTGTGAAATGTGCTGGTGGAGGAAATGTCAAACCACTTCAGTGTCTTTGTCTAGAAAATCCCAAACAGGGACATAAAGAATCACATACAACTGAAAAACTGGGAAACGAAGATTTGAACCCCCAAGATTCCAAATTCAATGCTCTTTACATTATATTATCCTGTGGATTATAGCAAGTGATTCCCCTAATGGCAATAAATTTGCCAGAAGATGAAAGCAAGTTGTAAACCACAAAGACTATTAGTTTATACCATTCTGGAAAGAACTTTTATGATGGTTTCATTGATGGGTTACGTGTGTTTTTCTGAGGACCATCCTTGTGTTTCTTTTTTTAGTATAAATTTATTTACTTTTAGTTTTCAATATTCACTTCCACAACTTTCTGAGTTCCAAATTTCTCACCACTCCCCCCACCCCAAGATGGCATGTATTCTGAATATCCCTTCCCCTGGTCTGCCTTCTCTTCTATCTCTCCCCCCTCCCTTCGCTTATCCCCTTCCCCTTCTATTTTCCTGTGAGCAGGATAGACTTCTGTACCCCATTTCTTGTATTTCTTATTTCCAAATTGCATGTGAAAATATTTTGTTTTAAAACATGTGTTTTTAAAACTTTGAGTTCCAAATTTTCTCCCTTCCTCCCTCCCCACTCAACCTCATTGAAAAGGCAAGCAACTCAATATAGGTTGTACATGTGCAGTTATGCAAAACACTTCCTTAGTAGACATGTTGTGAAAAAATACTCTTATTTCCTTTAATCCTATCCTGCCCTCCCATTTATTCTATTCTTTCTTTTGACCCTGTCCCTTCTCAGAAGTATTTGCATCTGATTACCCTCTTTCACAATCTGCCCTCCTCTCTATCATCCCCCTGCTCTCTTGTCCCCTTCTTCCCCTATTTTCCTGTAGTGTAAGACAGATTTCCATACCCAATTGAATGTGTATGTTATTCTCTCCTTAAGCCAAATCCTATGAGAATAAGATTCCCTCATTCCCTCTCACCCTCCCCTGTTTCCCCTCTACTGTGAGAGACTTTTCTTTTCTGTTTTTTTTTTTTTGTGGGATAATTTACCACATCCTACCTCTCCCTTTCTTCTTCTCCGAGTATAATCCTCTCTCATCCCTTAATTTTATTCTCCAGATATGACCCCTTAATCTTCAACTCACCCTGTGCCCTCTGTCTATCTATATATACATACATACAATTTTTTTTCCTTCAACTACCCTAATGCTGACAAAGTTCTCATGAGTTACAAATATCATCTTTCCATGCAGGAATGTAAACAGTTCAATCTTAATAAGTCTCTTATGATTTCCCTTTCCTGTTTACCTCTTCATGTTCCACTGGAGTCCTGTATTTGAAAGTCAAATTTTCCATTTAGCTCTGGTCTTTTCATCAGGAATGCTTGAAAGTTGAGGACCATCCTTGTTTGGAGATAATCATAACTCAGTTGACTACAGGGTGATGAAGTTTTTGGCCATCTTCTAAATCATAGGCTACAATCTGTACTGGTGGTCACACTGAAAAAAAAATCAGATGCTTGAAAAATTAAAATACTACATACATACAAATTTCTTCTTCTTCCTCTTCCTCCTTCATCTTCCTCTTCCTCCTTTTCCCTCTCTTTTCTTACCTCCCTCCCCCTTCTCCTGCTTTTCCTTCTCATTCTCTTTTTTCTCCTTTACCTTTTCTCTTTTTTCCTCATTCTCTATTTTTTCCCCTTTGCCTCCTCATTCCTCTTCTCATTACTATGATTATCATCATCTTTATCTGATAGTGTGGAGTGTGGGGAGCTGATAATATCCTCATAATAACCTTAAAAGGTTATCTGTGAGTACTGAATTTTTTAGGCTCTTTCTTTTTGTCGAAATACACTTGATTCCAGGCAGGAAAAAATGGGTTTATGCCTCTCATAAGTATTATTGTTTTCCACCTGTTGAACTTTTCATTATTTTAACTTAGAAGTTTTTTTTTTTTCTTGAAGTATTTCCTAATCTGGAATCCAGCTGCATATATAAGGAACTGTATTAAGGAACTAACTTTTTACGTTTGTCAAAATTCTGCTTCGGTGTTCATTTCTAAAAATTTTAAAAAATTAAGACAGAAAAGAATAAATGATTATGCTAAGCAAGTTCATCTAATAGCATTTAATCTTATCTTTCGTTATAGGAAATTGTATGCTATATATAGCGAAATTCATCTGTCATAATGTTGGTGCTACCTATCCCTATCAAGCTTGATTCTTCCTGTCCTGTAGTTGAATTCTGAATCACATTGATTCCATGAATAATTTTCTGCTCTTTAAAGAATCATAAAGAATAGCCTGGAGACCCCTTGAAGGTCATGTGATTTTCATCTATTGCATCAAACCTGAAAAATACTACTCTCTGTAGGCTTGGAGTCTGTCAGCTAGAGACTGGAATGGGAGCTTTACCTTGTTAAGGAATCTGTTCAACTCTTTTTGTATGGATAAGTAGCACATGATTTACTTGTGATGGGTTTTATTCGATATTCCCTCTTAAAGGACCTCTTCCTTTTATTTAAATAATGAAGTCACGTGTGGAATTTAAGCTTTTACTTTCAATATACTGCTTTTTTAAAGCCAATTTATATTAAATTTTCCAATTTTGCTATTTCAAGATCTTTCTCTAAGATGGTAAGTTCCAGAGTGAGTATTGGTTGAGAAAGTAAAAATCAACTAAGAAAAGAGAAATCTCATATCCCTTAATTTAGATAATTTGAAATCTGAGATTTGTCAAAAACCTTTAGGGAACATATTGTTTAATCTAGGCTTCTATAAATTGTTTCTATTCAGTGATTTTAGTTACAGAATTTTATAGTGTAAAACTGACTCATTGGAGCTTTGTAGAGAGGATTAAGAATAGTCTTGCATGTATTTAGATGCTGAATTAATGTGCTTGATAATGGTGGTTGTTAGCAAGCCATGTTACTATACATGTGGAGAAATGGTGAATTTACAATATTCTTAGTTTCTTTAAAGGTACTTTTTAGATTCTAAGATATTTTTGCCAAACTATGTATTTTCCTTTAAAGAACTATGTTACTAGATTCTAAGATATTTTTGCCAAAATATGTATTTTTCTTCAAAGCACTATGTTACTAGGGCCCCTTTTTACTTCTTAAAAATCTTTGCTTATATACTTACCAATCAGATCACAAAGCCTATCATTAGAATTCAACAGAAGGCTGTTCCAAACAAGGTACTGAACTAGATTGTAAGATCCAAAAGACAAACATTATATTAAATGCCCACTGAGTGCCAAGGACTAAACTAGATACAAAGAAAAAAAGAAAAGAAATTATCTTTTCCTTCCACTTATTTCAAGAAGCCTGTCTCAGTCCCCCTCTTTCTTCCTGCCTTCCCTCTAAGATTGTCTCCAGTTTATCCTGGATGGATCCTGTTTTGCATATTGTCTTCTCGATTAGACTGTAAGCACCTTGAGAGAAGGAGCTTTTTTTTTCTTATTCCTTAGCAAAGTAAAGTGCCTTACACACAGTAGGTTCATAATAAATACTTTTTGACTTGATTTGACTCTAAGAGCTTATTTTTGCTAGAGTGTGGGGGAGAGGTATATTTCTGCATAAACAGAATATAATTTGATAAGAGAGAGGCACAAACAATTAGGAGAATCAGGAAATGCTTCCTTTAGGAGGAGACATATGATCCAAGCCTTAAAGGCAGCACAAGATTTGAAGAGATAAAAGTTCATTCCAGGTATGCAGCATAGCCTATATAGAGTCTAGCTACTAGCCCCTATGATATTGTTGATAAAGTGTAATTGAATGTCAGTAGAAATAAATCCGCATAAGCATAGAGTTCTATATTTTTCATTCATCTTAGGGGTGAAACTGGAATAATAATGGGACTGTACTCAACCTCTCTACAGACTTACTCTCAAAAGAGTTGGCTGGGTTAATGGCTCTCAGCCAGCTAGGGTGTCTGTTAATGCACTGGAACAGTAATGCATTACCTATATCCTGAAAAAGTTATTTGCCTTCTTCAGTACCCTAAGGAAGAGCCTGATTTCAGCTGAGATAGGAATTGAATTGGATGGACTTTGTGGGAAATTAACCAGCAAGGTTCCTAATATGCTTGTGGGCTAAATGTTTAAGGGCGCACTGATAAGCTGTTCAGCAGGACCTGCGTGCCAAGTCAGCCTAAATCACATCTTCATATGATTAATGAATTATGAAAAATAGATCAGATATGCATATGAAATTATTCACAGTGCAAATCAGGTAATAATGGTTGTAAGTGGTGTTTATAATACAGCCAGCCCTTTGAAATATCTTGTACTGGAAGTTAAGCTTTCTCTAGAATTGGCTTTCAAAATATATTATTTATTTTTTAAGATTTCATTTAAAAGGGAATTGCTACTTCAGGTTAATTCACATGTTTATTTAATCCCTCCACTCATTAGCGATCTGAAGCATCCTTTGTATAATGGATAAAGAATTTCCTCCAAAGTATCTTAAAATATACACTCATATACTCACACACGTGTATTATATATATATATATATATATATATATATATACATATATATATATATACACACACACATCTTTTTTTACACATCTTATTCAGAATGGATGTGTTGGAAAAGAAAATACCTGGGAATGAGAGGAGGGGAGAGAAAGGATATAACGAGTATGTTTAAGAACTTGTTGGAATGACATGCAGGAGGGATGACCCTTGCTCAGCTTGTCCTTTTGTAGTCCAGTGCTTTCACTTGTGTCTAACTCTTTGTTACTGGGCAGGAAAGGGGACTGAATATAGGATGGAGAGAATAAGGTTGTCAGTTTAATAATAACGAAAAGTTCCTGGCAATGAGACCTGCCTAAAAGTAGAATAAACAGCCTCAGGAGCCCGTAAGCATAAAAATCACATGTATGTACATATATGTGTGCATACATGCACGCACACGTAGATGTAAAGTGCACAACATGTTACATATATGTATCAGTACACATACATATGTGCACACAAATATGCACAATGCAACATAAATGCGCATGTGCACACATTCATATATGCAGTACACATACATGTATGCACACATATGTACATATATGTACGTGTGTGCAGTGTGTATAACCACACCTGCACATGTATATGCATGTATATGCATGTATGCATATATGTATGTGTATGTATATTGTATAAATACAAAATGTAAACAAAGCACATGCACTATAAAATATAAAACCTGTTAGTATATATTTAAAATATGTTAATTGTATGTTACATCTGCCTTAACATATAAAAACAGTTAAACTATGGCATGTGTTTATTTATATATATGTGGACATACTATACAGTAATACTATCAGAGCATATCCTATGCGTCATACTATATTATTATATAACAGCAATAGCTAAGATTGACAGGACTTCCTTCAGTTCACTTCATATACTTTGACTCAACTTGCTTCTTGCTATATACCCTTTTCTCATCCTTGAATATATTTTCTTAGCTCTGATGTTGAAATTCTAAAATCCTCAGGTAAGGCTCCTCTTCCTTGACATATTGTCCTGGTCAGAAGCTATTCTCTTTCTTCTCAGAATTCTGATAGCTCTTCATGTGTACCTCTCATTTGTAAGAGCTTATTATGTACCAGATACTAAACTGGGTTTCAGGGATATAAAGATAAATATCAAACAGTTCCTGTCCTCCAGGGAGTTACAGAATACTGGAGAATACTAACATGTACATTAATACGAAGCAGAAAATATAGGCCAGATGATTTTCTTTGTTGAAAGAGAGACACCAGCAGCTGAGGGGATCAGAAATGTCCAGTTGAAAGTGATCCTGGAGCTATGTTTAGGAAGCCCTGGAGGAAGTGCCTTCTAGATATGTGGTATAGCCAGTGCATACGCACAGAGAGGAGAGACTTGTGTCCCATATGAGGAACAATAGAAAGGACAGTTTGATTGCACCAGTAGCACACATGAAGTTTCAATTTGAGAATGCTAAACAGTGGGATTTGCTAGAGGTTTTTTGCTCTATTTTTTTTGAGTAGGGGAATGACATGGTCCGACCTGAAAATGTAGAAAATAATCACTGGAAGAAAAAAAAAGAAAATAATCACTTCAACTGTGTAGACAGATTAGAGTGAGGAAATACTTAGGTGGAGGCCGATTAATCTAATGCAATAGCCTTCCAAAATATGAGGGAGGCCTCTACTAAAACACAATCTCTCCTCAACTCTGCCTACTAATCTCCCTGACTTCCTTTAAGTCCCAATTAAAATCTAGTCTTTTACTGAAAGCCTTTCCCAACCTATCTTAATTTGAATGTCTTCCCTATTTATCTTAAATATAGATTGCTTTGTAAGTTTTTGTTTGCATACTATCTCCCCTATTAGATTATAAACTCCTTGAAGAAAGTGACTATCTTTTGTCTCTTTTTTTGTATCCTCCAACAGAGTAGGTGCTTAATCAATGCTTATTGATTAATTGATTGGTTTAGTGGGAGAACAGGTAAAAGATGTGAGACATGTGAATTTAGACTGCAAATCTGACAAATAACCTGATATATGACTGAGGTTCATAACCTGAGTAACTAGAAAGAAAGTGATGCTGTTGAGAATAATAAGCACATCTGGAAAGAAGGTGGGAGTCAAATGGGAATGACAACATATTTTATTTGGGGCATGTTGAGTTGGAGATACCAAGTACATTTAGTTATAAATGTTGGAAATGTCCTACCATCTGGTATTGTGAGATTAGAACTAGAAAGCAACTAGGGCAGAATATATGGATCTGTGAGTCATCCCTATAAAACTTATCATTGAACCTGCATCACTAAGTGATATTGGGAGAAGAGAAGAGTAGTGGGCCCAGGATAGAACCCTGGGGATATAGGAATGATGATCAAGCAAGGAGAATGAGGAAAATTTTCTAGTCTCTGCGGTATGATAGTAATAATGATGAACATTATGATTGTGATGATAGCATTTCATAAGACACTTTAAAGTTTGCAAAGCATTTTACAAATATGATTATTTTATCTGATCTTCACAACAATCTTGTGAGGGCAATGACTTGCCTAGGGTTACAAGGCTAGTAAGTGTCTGAGATGAGATTTGAACATATATTCCTAACACCAAAGCCACCACTCTACTGGCTGTGTTGGTCTGTTTTACACTGTGATATTTTTCTGTCCTACTGCTGCTCTTGCTCCATCTTCCTAAACAGACCATAAGAGACTATGTCTGGTAGAAGCTAAGGTATCCCATTTTGTGTTCCTTAGCATGGTGCTTTTTCCCCTTCACCCTGGCCATTGTCTTACCTGTTACCACAAAGCTTTCTGCTCCTACTAGCCCTGTCCCCTGCCATCCCACTTTTTACTTCTTGCTCTGAGATTGTTATCAAATCAACACTACCATTGCCTCTGGGAAGATTTTGTCAGTGGACTCCCCTGTTGATCCATTAACCCTTCCCTGACTACCACTCACTTGTATATATTGCATTCACCATTAGAATGCAATGTTCTTGAGGGTGGCAGTTATCTCACTTTTGTATTTATATTCTCATAGCTTAGCATTCTATTTGGTATACAGTAGGTGCTTAGTAAGTGTTTTTCAATTTGTTGTTCAGCTTTTTAGTTCAACAGTTCAACTCTTTGTTAACCCCATTTGGGGTTCTCTTGGCAAAGATACTGGAGTGGTTTGCCATTTTCTTCTCCAGATCATTTTATAGATGAGGAACTGTGAGGCAAACAGGGTTAAATGACCTGCCCATGGTCATAGAGCTATTAAGTGACTGAGGCCAGAGTTGAACAGAAGGAAATGTGTCTTCCTGACTTCAGGTCTGCCACTCTATCCACTGTGCCAGCTTGTTGCCACATTCAGTTTTTCTTTAATTTATTCTACGCTATATAATAAGCTGCTTGAGAGTAGTGGCTATGTGTTATCTATCTTTACATCTGCCTTAGTATTATTGCAGTTTTATGATGTGTTGTGGGAGAACCATCTCAAAGAATTCAGAGTCAGACCACCTCTAATCCAAGTATATTTATTGAGCTTGACACCTGTCATGAAGTGGGCTAAATTCCAAGAAGACCCAGCAACTTCAGGAAAGACAGACAGATTTTTATACGATAAAGATGCAATTACATAACAGAAATATGAATATTATAAAGGCAGGAGGGGTTTGTTAAAGGATTAGGTTATAGGGGAGGGGCTCCCAGCCTCAATGGAACTGCACATGCATACCCACAATGCATACAGAAAAGAAATCATAGGGGTTTGTATATGTATGATGATGATTTTATAATAAGCCCCTTTACATCATAAGTTCACCTAAAGGACAGTTTTTGCTGTAGGTGCCTACTTAAGAAAAGTAAGTGCCTTTTATTGTTTTGGGGTGAACATCCTACTCAGTCATCCTGGTGGTACTGCTTTCTGATTGACTGTGTATTGTGGTCCTGTCTGAGGTTACATGGATGTACTTGTGGTGGAGTACATGGACATACCTGCTTTTTCCGTAGGATATATAAAGAATGAGTCTGGGGAGCAGTGGCTAACTAGAGGATGTGGCTGAGATCCCATCACATTGACACACCTGCTGTTTCTGTGAGAAATAGGAGTTCATGGACCCTCTTGCTGTTCTAGTAAGCGGTGAGGTATATATGAAGACATTAGGATATTGAGTGGGGGATCCAATCGCTAGGTAGGGGAAGTGGGCTTGCTGTTCAGTGAGGCCTATGATGAAGTTAGTATATTGGGAGTGGGAGAAACTCGATCAGGATTCCATCCGTATCCTACACATTTTGCTGGAGCCAATAATGTTTAATAAATTGTTTTTGAATTAGTAACTAAGGAATGAGTGAATGAGAAATATTAGAAGTAATGATCATGAAAATATTAACTGGAATATATAGTATTGTAATTCAGATGTGATATGAATGAATTACCTCTTAACTAACATTTGTTCATCTAGAATTTCCCTCAACCAGTATTTTCAGCAAATCTCAGGGAAATTGTAATTGATGTTCCTAATAATATTGATCCAAAGTCCCTGTGGCATTGTAAGATAGTAAAGGATGATTACTTGGAAGACAGAATAAATGATTTTTCAGGTCCAGTTTTTATGGTCTGCATGTTAATGAGCACTCATTTTTAAGAAATTGGTAATCCATGCATAACCATAATACTTAATTGTGAGAACACCCATTCACCCAATCTTGCCATGAACTCTTCATTATAATTTGGTTTGTGATGCTGAAAGTGACCTTTAGCAACTAGCTAAATTCTGTTTAAATTATTAGAAAGCTGCCAATTCACCTATTCCAACAACTATATGTCAGTGGCGGCAAGGCAGGGCTCTTCTTTACATGAGGTGTGGATTTAGTTAAATTATTGTGAATGACATGTTGAAATCTAACTCTATAGAAATATAATTAAAAACTATAAGTCTTCTGTTTCAGTTCCTCAAACATTAAAATTTTTTGACCTCTTGAATGAAATCATTAACGTGATTCCCTGAGGTTTGATGGATTATTTTTTATTTAGTTTTACCCATAATTATAACAGGTCTAACACTAAAGACATATTCCTCTTTCTTCTATGGCCTCAAGTTCCTTATTAGGAATGAAATGAAATAACATTTGTAAAGTGCTTTGGAAATGTTAAAGCAAAAAATAAAAGCTTAGTGATATTATTACTATTATTCTTTGTTTTGCTTATGCTATCATTAGGAATAGGTATACAGTTATTTGTTTTCTTATACTTTTGTTCATCTGTTGCCTATATATGGGAATAGAATAAATATTTTTATTTAACTTCTGCTTTGTAAACTCCTTTCCATGGCAATTGAAAATGATTTCCTGCACCTTGAACCAAATTTAAAGTAATTCTTTAAATATGTGTGTTTGTATTAGTTTTCATCATTCAGTTTTGTAAGATTTTGAGTTTTAAATTTTCTCCCCATCCTTGTTCTCCTCCCTCCCCAAGATGGCATGCAATCTGCTAAAGGCCATAGATGTATAATAATTATAGAAGAGTGGAGTGCATTCCAGCACAGGCTTTGCCCCAGCAAACCAACAGCAGGCCTTAGGCTGACTAAAAGAGTGGTGGCAGAAACACCAGCTTTTGGAGCTCTCAGCCCACAGATGGCAACGGGGTCTGACACCTGGTCAGCAGGAGATTACAGGGTTTCCTCTACTGGCACTGGGTACAAGACTGTATTGCATTACTCATAACTCACATCGAGGTCACAGTCCTAGGTGTCAGTCCTAGGTCAAGGAGGAATGCTATCACACCAGAGCTTGAGGCTGCAGGGGAGGAGGAATTTTGATCACAGTCCCAGGAAGGAAAAAGGCTCTTGTGGTCACTCACAGAGCAGAGCAGGAGATCGGTGACCATACCTTTCTTTTTTTCTTTTTCATTTTTTAATCAATGAATTCATTTTTAGTTTTCAACATTAGTTCCATAAGATTTTGAGTTTTAAATTTTCCCCCCTCTTCCGCTATCTCCCCAAAATGGCATGCAATCTGATATAGGCTCTACATATATATTCCTATTAAATAATATTCACGTTAGTGATGTTGTAGAGAAGAATTAGAATCAATAGGAGGAACCACAAGAAGAAACAAAACAAAACAGAAGAAAACAAAAGAGCAAATAGTGTGGTTCAATCTGCATACAGACTCCACAGTTCTTTTTCTGGACTTGGATAGCATTTATCACCATGGGAATTTGGAGATGTTTTACTTGCATTGCTGAGACAGCTAAGTCTATAAAAGTTAGTCATTGCATAATGTGATTATTACTGTGTACAAGGTTCCCCTGCTCACTTCACTCAGAACATCATTCCATACAAGTCTTTGAAAGTTTTTCTGAATTCCAGTTGCTTATCATTTCTTTCACTACCATAATATTTAATTACATCATATACCACAACTTGTTCAGCCATTCTCCAATTGATGGGCATCCCATCAATTTTGAATTCTTTACCACCATAGGAAGAGCAGCTATAAATATCTTTGTACATGTGGGTCCTTTTTCCACTGTTTGATCCCTAGAAGTGGTATTTCTGTGAGTCAAAGGGTATGCAAATTTTTACAGCCCTTTGGGCATAGTTCCAAATTGCTTTCTAAAATTGTTGGATCCACGGTAGCTAGGTGGTACAGTGGATAGACATGAAGAAAGTCTGCAAGTAACTTATTTTATTGAATGTCCGTCTCCTCCCCTGAAAGATTATGCTCAGTTTCACTGGGTTCTTTGGTAGTAATCTAAACTCCTGTGACTTATAGAATATCATATTCTAAGCCCTCTGTCTTATAATGTAGAAGCTGTAAGGTCCTGTGTAATCATGACTATGGTTCCCTGATATTTGAATTGTTCCTTGCTGGCTGCCTGCAAGATCTTCTCCTTGATCTGATAATTCTGGAACCTGGATACAATATTAGTTGGTAATTTTAATTTGAAATCTCTTTAGGAGGTGATTGGTAGATTTTTTTGATGACTGTTTACCTTCTGTTTCTAGGGCTTCAGAGCAGTTTTCCTTGATGAGCTCTTGTTTTCATTATGGCAGTTAGGTAGACCAATAATTCTTAAATTATCTCTCCTTGATCTATTTTCCAGGTCAATTGTTTTTCCAGTGAGGTCTTTTCATTTTATTCTATTTTTTCATTCTTTTGGTTTTGTTTGACTAATTCTTGATGACTTATAGAGTCATTAGCTTCCTATTCCCCAATTCTAATTTTTAAAGAATTTTTTTCTTCAGTTAGATTTTGCACTTCCCCTTCATTTGGCACATTTTACTTTTTAGGGAACTGTTTTCTTCAGTGTACTTTTTCCCCATTTTGTCAACTATTTTTAAAGGAATCGTTAAATTTTTCTTCTACCTCTCTTATTTGGCTTTAAGAATCTTTGTCGAGCTCTTGGCAGAAGGTATGGTGGGCTTGAGATCAGTTCATATTTCCATCTGAGTTTTCAGATATGGGTATATTGACAATGTTGTCCTCTCCTAAATTTGTGTTTTGACTTCTCTGCCACCAAGATACTTCTCTGTTGTCATTGTTGTTCTCTATTGCCTTTTGCTTATGTTATTTGCCCTTTTTTCTGGCTTTTAAAGTTGATCTCTGCTTCTGGGGCACAAGGGCACTGTCCCAGGATTGTTATGCTGTGGCATAGGTGCCTGCTTACTCGTTTGCTGAGGTGGGGCTTGCACTGGCTTGCTCGGATGCCTCCCTTCCTCTACTGGTCTCTATCAGCCACAGCAAATGGGACCTTTCTTGTAATCCCTCTAGCGTCACAAGCTAAAAGAATGCTGCATCTTGTCTTTTTGCTGACTTCACTGTTTCAGGATTTTTCCTGGGCAATATTCTCTGGGTTTTCAAGGTCAATAAGGCAGTAGAGAGCGACTTTGCCATCTTGGCTCCCAGAAGTTGAAAAAGGTTGCTTTCAAACATTAAGTTTGTGGGCTAATAACTCCAGGAGTAGTCACTACTGCTACTGCTGACACTACTCCTACTGATTCAGTCACTCTCAACTCATGTTCCTGGTTTGCTGTGCTCAAGGTATATTGGCATGCCCTGCAGCCCTGTGCTGGCCTGTGCTTCTCTCTCCTGTGGTTCAGATAAATCCCCTTCTGATTACCTTCTAAGTTGTCTCTGGTTGCTCTGGGTGGAAGAAGACTGGATACTGCCACTTTTGCTGGTGATACAATTTCCGAGGCATGCCCTGGATTTACTTAGGCCATGTCTGTGCACTGGACTCTCCTTTCTTAAGCCAGTGCAACACACCTTTCCTGGAGAATTTTCAGGTTGTCTTTGGTAGGAAATCTGCTGCACTCTGTCTCTTGATGGGTTTTGCTTCTCTAGAATTTGTTCAGAGTCATTTTTAGAGGTATTTGAATAGATTTGAGGGAGAGCTCAGGTAAGTCCTCACTTTCACTCTGCAGTCTTGGATCCACCTTCCATACAACTGTTTAGATTATACCATCTTGGAAAAACTGAAAACTTACAGACCCCCCCTGAGTCAGTTCTGAGAGCAGCAACAAGAAGGACTTGAAGATTGGAACAGTGCCATGAGTAGACTACCACTTTAACATGGAGTTGAAAATCAAGAAATGTGCTAGAGAAATTAGTATAGAACAATAAAAACAACAATAATAAGTACTGGAACATAGAAAGTTACCATGGTGATAGGGAGAAACAAAACAAAACTCAGAAGACAACACAGTTAAAACTGCTACATCCAAAGCTCAAATAAAAAATGTGAAGCATTTTCAGGACAAAAAAGAATTCCTGGAAGAGCTCAAAAATGATTTTCAAAACATATAAGAGACATAGAGGAAAGTTGAGAATAGAGGTAAAAATGATGGAAGAAAATCATGAAAAAAAGAATGAACGCTTGGTGAAGGAGACACAAAAAATACTGAAGAAAATAACATCTTCAACAACAGAATAGGCTAAATGATAAAAGAGGCACAAAAATCCATTGAATTGAAGAGAAGAGCTCCTTAAAAAGCAGAATAGGCCAAATTGACAAAAGACATACAAAATCCACTGAAGAAAATAACTTCTAAAAAAGTAGAGTTGGAAATAGTAAAGAGGGTAAAAAGGTCATAGAAGAAAACAATTCCTTAAAAATTAGAATTAAGCAGATGGAAGCTAATGACTTTGTGAGACCTCAAGAAAAATTAAACAAAATGAAGAGAATGAAAAAATATAAGAATATGTGAAATATCTGATTGGAAAAACAACTGACCTGGAAAGTACAGCCAGGAGAAATAGTTTAAAAATTATTGGACTACCTGAAAGAGATGATTTAAATGCAAATCCCAGATATCATCTTTCAGGAAATTATCAAGGAAAACTACCCTGATATCCTAACCAGTGAGTACAATAGAAACTAAAAGAATGCACTAGTCACATCCTAAACGAGACCCCAAAATGAAAACTGCCAGGAATATTAGGGTCAAATTATAGATATCTCAGGCCAAGGAGAAAATATTGTAAACAGTTAAAAGAAATACTCCAAGTAGGGTGTAGCCACAGTCAGCCTAACACAAGATTTAGCAGCTTCTACAGTAAAGAATCAAAGCACTTAGAATATGATATTCTAGAGGGCAAAAAATCTAGGATCACAATCATGGATCACCTACTCTGCACAAGTGAGTATTATCCTTCAGGGGAAAAGATGGACATTCAGTGAGATAGAGGACTTTCAAGCATCTTGATGAAAAGGCTAGAGTTGAACAGAAAATTTGAGTTTCAAATGTAAGATGCCAGAAAAGCATGAAAAGGTAAATAGGAAAGGGAAATCATAATGGACTTAACAAGTTTAAATTGCTTCCATTCCCACATGGGAAAAGGATAGTTGTAACTCATGAGACCTTCTCATTATTAGGCTAGTTAGAAGGAGTAATATCGACAAAGGGCACACTTGTGACTTGAATATGAAAGGATGATATCTAAAAAATTAAGAGAGAGGAATGTACTAGGAGAAAGGGAGAGATAGAATAGAGTAAATTATCTCAAATAAAAAGGGCAAGAAAATTCTTTACGGTATAGGGAAGAAGGGGGGATGAAGAGGAGTGAGTAATTCTTACTCTCATCAAAATTGGCTCGAAGAGGGAATAAAAGATTTATAATCTATCTTATCCTACAAGAAAATAGGAAGTGAATAGGATAAAAGGTGGAATGATGATACAGGGGAGGGGAGATTGGAGAGGGAGTCATCAGAAGGAAAACACTTTTGAGGAGGGAGAGGGTGAAAGGAGAAGAGAGATAATTGAATAAATGTGTGGAGGGAGGATAGGATGGAGGGAAATACAGTTACCAATAGTAACTGGGAAAAACATTTTGAAGTTAAGTTTCTTTGATAAAGGTCTTATTTTTCAAACATATAGAGAATTGAGTCAATTTCATAGTAATAAGAGCCATTCCACAATTGATAAATTATCAAAAGATGATCAGTTTTCAGATAATGGAATCAAACCTATTCCTATCTACAGCCATATGAAAAAATACTGTAATTACTATTAATTTAAAATACAAATTTAAAAATTCAAAGGTAGTACCTCATACCTATTAGATTTGCCAATTGAATAGAAATCTGAATGAAAATGTTGGAGGGATGTCAGAAAAATGAGATGTTGATGCACTGTTGGTAGAGTTGTAAACTGATTCAACCATTCTGTAGAACAATTTGGAACTATGGCCAAAGGGTTATAAAACCCCGTAGCCCTTTGTATACCTAAAGATATATATAAAAAAAACAAAAAGGAAAAGGTCCTATATGTACAAAAGCATTTATAGCAGCTGTTTTCAAGGGCAAAGAATTAAAATTTAGGGAATCCCATTAATTGGGGAATGACTGAACAAGTTTTTGCATGTAATTATGGTAGTATACTATTGTACTGTAAGAAATGATTACCAGGATGCTCTCAGAAAAACTTGGAAAGACTTGCATGGGCTGATACGTAGTCAATTGTACTGTGTACAGAGTTGCAACAATATTGTAAGATTATCAGCTGTGAATGACTTAGCTATTCTCAGTAATACAACAATCCAAGAAAACCCTGAAGGACTTATGATGAAAATTGTATCTATACCCTGAGAAAGAAAGGACCGTGTCTGAATGCATATTGAAGCATACTTTCCTCAAGCTTCTTTGTTTTTCTTGAGTTGTTCTTGATGTATTTTGTCTATGTTTTTTTCACAACATGAGTATTATGGAAGTGTTTTACGTGACCACACATCTATCACTTATTTTGAATTACTTGCCTTCTCAATGAGGTTGGGTTGGGAGGGAGAAAGGAAGAGAATTTGGAACTCTAAATTTTAAAAACAAATATTAAAAATTGTTTTTACATGTAACTTTAGAAAAATAAAATAATAAATAGCGCTCAGTAACCATTTCCTTAATAATATATTCTATCCGCATATAAGGTGTAGTTTATTTTTAGATACATCATGATGTTTTCCATTTACTCATATCTTCATTGATTCTTCCAGGGTTTTATTATGTGTAGATAGCAAACAATGTACCCAATATTCTATTCATATACATATGCATTTGTATACATTTCAGTCATACACTAATCATGGCATAAATCATTAAGTGCCTAAAGTAATGTAGCAAACTTTATTGTTTTTAATCTAACGACCTGGCAAACCTTTTAAGAGGAAAATAATTTCTTGTTGACATGTAATCTGCTGCATGTAAAATGGCACTCTAAAAGTTAAAAAGTAATATTTGTGTATTAATATTATGATTACCATCCTAAAAAGAGAAATATTTCATTTCAATGGGATGTTACCATTCCTCTTGGCTTTTGGATAAATGCATACTTCTAACATAAAGAAACATTTATTTATCTCTGGGAAAATGATATAACCCTAACACTATTTCATTTTTTTGATGAAAAAAAAATTAAATGTTAGTTTGAATTGCCTAGGGTTATATTCTTTTTCAGAAAGTATACTAATTTTGGATTGAAACTAATACTTAGAACAGTTGCTCTCTAAATATTCCATTACAAATAGGATTATGATTAAATTATTTACTGAGAAAATAGAAATTACAGAAATTTGTTTATACCTATGAATTTTGGTCTACTTGTTTAGCATCATCCAAATGTAGAGACAGATGGCATATCTCATGTATAATAAAATTCTTAAAGCTGACTAAATAGAAAGTATGAACCTGTGAAATTTGTACCTTAAATTTCATAATTATTTTTAAGCACTTCTTGAGTACAAGTCACTATACAAGCATTTGGTACATAATGACTTTTTGAAGAACAAAGTCTCTATCCTTAGGGAGTTTACAATCTAGTTTAGGGTGAGGATGAAACATACACAAACAAACAGAATTAAAATTTTAAAATATTATCAATAAACAGAAGCAGAATCATTAAACAAAGCAGAATGAAGTCATATTGACCAGGTTATTCTTTGTGTATCTTGCTGGGTTCTTGTAACAAGTGTATATGGTTAGGCTGAAGAGGAAAGGTAGAATGGGATACAAAATAGTCATCTTCAGGTATTTGAATGGTTTTTCTGTGGAAGAAGGATTTAAATTTTCAGTCTAGGGAGGAAAAACTAGAAACAACTGGTAGACATTACAGTGTTAGTCCACATAAAAGAAATCCCTATAATGCAAACTCTCTAAAAATGATAGGAATATTTTTAGGAGATAATGAGTTTCTCATAAAGTTTTCCAGATGATGGATGAACACGGGTTTCTTCCATCTCAGAATTGTTAAGCACATATCAAATCCTACATGTAAGAACTAATTTTTTGAAAATAAGTAAAGTATGCATGAAAACCATAACTTCAAAAGGGTTAGTGACATAAATTGTGTGAATATCATGTTAAGAAGATAAATGAGGAGTTTGAAAAATTGAGAAAGATTAGCAAGAGGTTTGAGTTTTTATGCACAAATTTCTAGTAAGAGGGAGTTTTTAGTAATAAAAGTCTTGTGGACCAGTAATAATGTTCTATTGATCAGAAAATGATACACAATGATCTAAGCTTTAGATTCTAAGGCCACTCAACTACCAGTAGGAAAAACAGGAAAGAGATCAAAGAAAGAAACATTATATGTTCTTTTTGAAGGTTTGGGTGGGAAGACACACCTGTTCTCTCATTCTCTCCCTCTCTCCTCTCTCTGTCTCTGTCTCTGTCTCTCTCTCTCTCTCTCACACACACACACAGAGAGAGAGAGAGAGAGAGAGAGAGAGAGAGAGAGAGAGAGAGAGAGAAACACAGAGATTCCACTCAACTCTAAAATACTTATATTTGATGGCAACACTCAAAGAATACATTGAAGTGGTATGTAGCTGTACTGGAGTTTAACAAGAGAAGAGTGGCATGGTAACAGGACAATGAGATAAGGGATTCCAAAGTAGAGCACAATGTACAGTTGAGCCAGGTAGGTATTGAATTAGGGTTGGACAGGTGCGAGATTAATGTCAAAGTTGGAATAAGAATTGAGGGGTGGGAAAATTCAATTCTAAATGATGGAAAACAACAGGTATAGGAGGAATGAAAGAAAAGGAGAGGTTGAATCATAGGAGGTTATAGTTGGAAAATGTCAATTCTGATTAGGTATGTGGAATATATGTGGGTCATTGGCAAGATGCATATATTAAAACCTTCAATTTGCGTGGTGGTGGTGGTGTTAGGAATAATTTTTATTAGGAATAACTTCTCTAGAAAAAACAAAGACTCTTGAGATAAAAGAGGCAAGCTCATTTATTGTATTTTCTTGTAAGAAGCATTCGTGCTGCTAGAGGCAGACATACCCTACAGAAGTAAGGGCAAGTGGTAACATTCCTGTCCTGAAACTCAAGGTCCCTCCCTCTTTCTCCATTGTCTAGATATTTCAAGGTGTACAACTTCCAGAATGCCTACTTCATATTACTCCCTAATATGTTTATGAGCCCCCCCACATATAACATTGTGCCTAAAAACAAATCAAAAGAAAACAAACAAAACCTACTGTAGGTGTTAATTCCTTAGGTCAGCAATTTGAATCAATCAAATAAAGTTTCCATTAAAATCCTAAATTGCTACTCTTATAGATTTGCCTCCCTGTTTCTCAAGCTTATTTATAACTCCAAATAACTTTCGTAAGTGAGAACCAAATAATTTCAGCTGAAAAGTCACTTTCAATAAAAAAAAAAAAGTTACAAGACATGGTCATATAGAATGACCTAATAGCTTCTTAACCCCTTGAATTTTTTTCTCTTTCTTTTATATTCTAAATGTAAAAAAAAAAAGCAAAAGTACACTTGTCCTGTTAGAATCTGGGGGAGTTAATGTCTAACACTTCACAAATTAATGAAGTTGTATTACTGCCACCCCACCCCACTTCAAAAAGAACTTCCTTTTTTTTTTTGCCCCAGGCCCTTTCTGTGTTGTTGGCCCTGACATCAACAAGTCATCTACATACTGTAGCAAAGCAATCTTATAAGGGATCAAAACCTTTTCTAACACTTGTTCCAAAACCTGCCCCAACAAGTCTGAGGATTTTGTAAAACTTTGAGGTAGGACTTCCCACTGGTATTGTTTTCCTCTTGTATAAGGATTTTCTCATTGAAAGGCAAAAAGTTCTCTCTTTTCCTTAGAGGAGAAGTCCAGAAGGCAGCTTTAAGACCCACCTTTTCCTCAAATTGTCTGGTGACATGTCTCAATTTGCAAATTTAAGTGAATTATTAGATAACCTTCTTAACAGATTACTTCCTGCCTCTCGAATATATAGTAACTGAGATATTGTCCTCATTTTACCACCCTAACCTTAATGACTTCAAAAATTGGAACTAGGATTCCTTCCCCTTTGACTCCTGATACCTTTAGTTTTTGTCCTGAAAATTGTACATCTCTAGGATTGAAATTTAGGGTCGATCGGGTATCCCTGGTATTTATGAGAAAAACCATATCCTCCTTCCAGGTCCCACCTTTAAATTTATCAAGGCTTCTGAGTGGGCTTCTTGCCTCAACAACCCCTGACACCCCCCCCATTCCTCTTCCTGAAATGTCATCAAAGGGAATACTTTTTCTTGCCTTTTTAACTTGGGACACTCTCTTTGGAAGTATCCAGGTTTCCCACAAAAATAACATGCAGATAGGCATTTTCCTTTGGCTTGCTCCTTTCCCAAGGCCCCTGTTTCTAGAGGGGCTTTCTTGTAGCCCTCATTCCCCTTTATTTTTCATAAACTCTTGTACAGTAGCCACCATAAGCTTGGCTTTCTCCTTCTGTCTTAGTTCCTGCCTTCTCCCAAACACTTTCTGTGATTCCCTGAGAAGCTCCTGAAAAGGCTTCTGTCTGAATTTAAAAACTTTAACCACATGCATGAAACATTTACAAACACACACACAGATAGCTTTGATGTGGTGCTTGGGTGCTTATGTTTGGGTGCTTGTACTAGGACCCCAATTTCCCCCTAGCCTCAGAAACATTGTCGCTGACAGTTTCTCCCCAGTCCAAGGACCCTATGCCTAGCAATTACTCATGAGTGGGCCCCAGCAAGTCCCTTATCTCTCTCCCTGGTGCAGTTCAAAACAGCACCTGAAGGATTTATTAGTTTGAACTGCCCTTACACTGGGTCTTAAAGATATTCCTACCAACTACTATACTATCCTACCACCCTACCTCATTATCTACATCCTAGGCTCCTCATTAATTATATTATACACTTAAGACATATTCCCTACACCTATCTTGTCTAACAAGACATTGATTGGTGGCAGATTGGACAACTCTGAGTTACCCTGAACTGTGTTTGACTTAGTGACATAGCAGGCCTAAAACCACATCTCCATGTGGCCCCCCTTGTGGGCATTTCCTAATGAACTCTGGGTAAAATGCCTGCTCAGTAGGTATAAGAAGTGCATGTTCTTTTAAGAATTGACCACTCCTTAACCACTCCCTAATCCCACCCTGAATCCCCTAGTTAGCATATTTGGCATATGTTTTATTGTATTTTATCCTATAAAAACTTTAACTGTACCTCTCTAAGGTTGCAGGATCCTTTAAGAATCCTTGCCCACTGAAAAGCGTAACAATAAACTTTGCCACCTTGGCTTAAAGAATACCTGAGTCTGTGAATTCATTCCAGATGATCGATGTTCTTCAGTCTTTGAGGGGTCACAACCTCTCAACCTCTCAGCCTGCAGCAGCTTGACAAGACAAAGTGTGCAAAACTCTAATTTTAAAGTAATCTTCACCAGTCAAAAGTACTCTATCATATCCAGCACTGATTCTTTTCTTTATGTTCTACATCTTCCCTAGGATTATCTGGCGGAGTGTTATCAGAGATCTTCCTCCCTCTTTTCTTCCTTGCTGCCTTATTCCCTTGCTACATTCATCCCTAGTATTTCTTGTAAATATCTAACTTGCTAATTGTCTCCCTTTTGAAAAGACTTCCTGTGTGTATCTTCTTCACAATCCTGAATTCCAAGACTACCCTGATGTTCACTCAACCCTATAAGGCAATACTTAATAGTTCAAAATTTGTCACCTAACTGGCAGTCAGTGGGCCATTTAAAAACCCAATTTTCCCTTGACCTAAAGTCACCTCCCTCAGAAGGTATGTTTTAACTTCCTTCACCTTTGAGGGGTCCTCCTCCTCTTTCCAACAGGAGGCATCATCACACTCTTCTTGACTAAATGGTTTCTTTTCATTCACATAGATATTTGTCCTCATGAGCTCCCATACTTGGGCCAAAACACCGCCAGAGGCATAATGCTCTCCTCAGGCCAAAGAATCATGTGTTTCTTATTCTTATCCTTTGGACATGTACATCCACTCCAATTCTCGAGTGTCCTTGCTAAGGGACTGTTTAAAGATAAGCTCCCAGAGGCCCTCATTCCTTCCCCCTTTCCAGGTGCCTTAGTTTCCTTATGCCCCATTCTATCTATCTATGAGTAGCAGTCCTACTTTATAGATCTTTTGGCAGAATACCCCTACTAACAAGATAGTACTTGGAAGTCCAACCTTTCTTACCTTGGTCTGTGCACAGGCTTTTGTGTAGTAACTGCAGTTTTCCCCTATTCTTTGCCTGCCTCACTCCACCTCACTTCAAATGAAGTCTCAGATCTGGGCAGTCAGAAGGGAGGACACTCATGAAGGATCCATGAAGCCAATGAATTCAGTGGGGCATACCTCTCCGTCCTTTGGTGGTGGCTGTCCTCCTCTATCAATGCTTTAGATACCGGACCATCACCCAACGTGTTCGAAATAACTTTTATTAGGAATAACTTCTATAGGGAAAACAAAAACTCCCGAGGTAGATGAGGCAAGCTCATTTATTGTAGCTCTTAGAAGAAGTGGGTGTGCTGCTAGAGGCAGACACACCCTGTAGATTCAAAAGCAGGTCTGGAAACTCAAGGTCCCCCCCTTGTTTCTCCACTGGTGGACACTTTGAGGTGTACAACTTCCTGGAATGCCTACTTCATGTTACTCCTTAATATGTTTCTTCCTCCCTCTACATATAACATTGTGCCTAAAATTATGTTAATTGTTTCCCTGGGAAGGAGAAGATAATATTCATAGACTCATTAAGCACGCCCAGTTTGAGCACTTTGAAATCTTTGTCTTATTTTCAGCACTTTTAACCACATTACTAGTTTTGAGAAAAAATTCTAAATAAAACTGCTCCTTTTGCCCCTTTGGTGACTTACGAATTCTGCTGTTAGTACTTCTTCTACATCTGTGGAAACTTAATTTCTTATATCTTACAGTGGTGGTGATGGTGAAGTATACTAGAAAGCTGAAAAAATGGAAAGTTAGAGAAATTGAAGAAGCATTTAAGTCAGTATTAAAGTTCCCTAGCACTTTGGCAGGAGTTGGGGAGGAAAGGAAGATGATAGGCCAGGTACTGAATTTCATGTGAAAGGTGAGGGGTTGTATATTATATCAGTATATTATAGTCAACATAATTTTGATTAGGTGAAAAATTTCCATTCAGTAGATTTCAAAAGAGGAAAGGAAGTGACAGTTAGGAACAAGGAGTATTCTGACTCCCTCTCCAGGAGCAATATGACTGAGGGGTTGGGGGATATAAAGGAAGGTACAACTAGTGCTAGAAAGGACGGTAGGGAATGCAGTGTAATCAGAAGGGAATCATATTTCTGAGAGAGTCTATACAGAGAAAGAATATAAGAAAAAGAGATCCAGTATTTAGGGAGATCTGTTCATAATGAAATGAGAATTCTAGAGGGCATAGTGGGGTTTGGCTGGAACACAGTGTTTGTACAAAACCAAAATATGCTGACTTAGTTGATTGTCTCTCCTGCTGTACCATACTGCCACATGTATCAGTGTGATCCTAGAAAAGCAGTTCCACAATGAATAAGTGCAACTGTGTCATATTTCACACCCTACACCCTACAAAGAAATTTTAAATCTTCTTGCCTTAGGAAACCCAGCAGAAAAAAAAAATCTGTTAACATCATCCTCCCTTAAGTGAGAAGAAATTTAGTTTTTTAGGTCAGAATGTAGTAAAACATGCCTAAAATAATGCGAAAAATCACATAAAATGTTACCTAAACAGTAGGTCAAAGTTGGAAACGAAAATTTCCTAGAAACTTGGTAACTCCAATGATTGTGAGTATTGATGTATTCTCTGAGAGATACAAAAAATCTGAATACAAAGTGAATTTTATAATTTGTGAATGCAATAATGGCCGCAGACACATAAAGTTACAATTTAAATTAACCAACTGTAATATACAGAGCCTAAACACATCTAAAAAAAATGTGTGGGCATTGGAAGAGAACAGAAAATGTCAAAGAAAAAGATTAAATTAATGATCTGTACGCCTGAAAATCCCATGTTACTGTGCTCATAGAAAGAAACTTGGTGTTTGGTCTGACTGCATGAAGACAGGGTTATAGAAGCAACTAAAAAGTTACAAGGCAAAGGAACAAGGCACAATCAATGTGGAATTCTTAATGCAAAACCCTGAAATTTATGTAGTTGATGTATCTCCAGAAAGGAAATATATTTCCCAACAACCTATAAAATTCTAATTTCTTATTTTTTTTTAAAGAAAAGAAATAGCTTTAATATTTTTTGGAGGAAAAGAAGTAACATTGGAATTTATCCATGGAAGGCATTTGAGTTGGAAAAGAAAAAGATACCCAGAGGGTATTAGTGGCAGCCATGTAAATTAAAGGGAGAGCTGCTCTAGATAATGGATTCTTGTCACCAAGAATAGTTGAAATAAGGGAATGGATTAATAGTCTCCTTCCTTACTGCAATCTTTGAAGCTGAGACATCAATCAAAGGAATATATTCAAAGAACCAGGCCCCCAAATGCAGAAATTAGAGAGATTAGCTAGGTGGCAAGGTAGATAAATTATTATATTTAGGGTCCTTAAGATTTGAGCTTGTATCCTACCTCAGATGTCAACCCATCTATGTGACCCATGACAAATCATTTACCCTCTCTCAGACTCAGTTTCATTCTCTATAAAATGACATAATAATAGCACTTATCTCACAGGATAGTCCTGATTGTTAAATGAGATAATATGTTAAGCTTTATGTAAAAGCTAGCTATTTAGGGAAGTAGTAAGGTATGTTCTGAGAAAGATTTTTGTTCCTGAAGTGGTGTTTGATTTCTTTTTGACTCAGTGAAATCATTATGTTTTATCTGCTAGATAGGTCCTCTCACCATAACCCCTGAGATTTCCTGTGCTCATTGGAATTCTTTTTCTATCCGTGCATAAGAAAGGTTAAACTTGAGTATTTGGCCAGATCGAACTCATAGAATATAGCCAGGATTACTCACTACTGAGTATCAATCACAGAAATGACAAGGGCCAAGGAACATGCCATTTACTTGTCTAAATAAATTAGCAAATGAACTTTTAGAGCCATTGCTATTAAATCAAATGTTTTCCACTGTTTTGTGTGTGTGAGTTATTTCATTGTGTGAGAATTTTATAGCGTGAAGATTGTTTTTAATAATTGGGCAATTGGCTAAGGTTTGTTTGTCATACGTGGAATTTTTTTAAGATAATTTTTTCCTCTTTACCAGTGGTTCCTGAATTTTTAGTGTCATAGAAGTCCTCTGGCAGTCTGATGAAACATATGAACCTCTTTTTAGAATAATGTTTTGAATGCATAAAATTAAATGATAATATTACAAAGAAGCTAATTGTATTGGAATAAAATTTTCAAATACATAATTTAAAAGTTTCATGTACCCTAGGTTAAGAGCCCTAATATACAAGAGATTGAATAATCTAAGTCTATAAAATTATATATGATGTAAACAGGTATTTGAAAACAAAATTATTTGCCAAAATGATAATTAGGAATTGTTTCTACCCAAGTGGCATGAAGCAAAAACTCAGCTGGGAGGAGGTAAGGTGTCTTCCCACAGGAAGGAAACAGAAACACTGAATCTCTTTGAGAGAGGATGCAGACCAGGTAAAGGAAGGACCACACCTCATCCCACTATCTGTCAGCTTCTTCCTATTGGAACTAGTGATTCTTTCTAACTAGGTGCTAAATTCTCTTGTTCTATGCTTCTGAAAGAATTAAGAGTACTTCCAATTGCACTCTAAATCTAGCCCTCTGGGGAAGAGCCTTAACCTCCTTTCTTTAGTCATAGCTAAATTTCCCCTCTATTCTGTGAAACTCTATTAAAAGAAAAGAATTTACACTTCCATCTTGAAGAAGTTTGTATGAACTCTAGAATCTTTCTGAACTACCCTTTGACAATATGCAGCCTTTGAATTTCCAGTCACACTTCTGTTTGTATTACTGACGCATCAAATTTTACTGCCAATATTCATTCCTTCTCAGTATGCTTGTTGAGTTAGAAGAAAGACTGGGAAGAGGGGAAGTAGGAAAAGGTTCTTTTATTTATTTAAAAAAAATGAGTGAAACAAAACAAAAAATAGCAATAATAAATTATTCTAACTCATTCATCTGCAGGCCAATGAAATATTAAAAAGGAGGGATACATCTCTAGCTTGTTGGGAAAACCTGTAGATAAGAATCATGCAAAATGTTTGTAGAATTTTTAATATGAAATAAGTATGAAACCTAAACCTTTTTGTGTGTTTAGTTACCCCATTGGTATGCTAATAGTTCATAAATGTCAACTTATCTGAGCAGTCAAGCAAACACACATGTCTAAAATGAATGATTTATATTTTCAAAAAGTTTCCCTCAAAATCTGTTTTCCCTCCTAGTTAAAAAAGCACTCATTTATAATTTAAGTGCTCCAAAATAAGTCAAAGGAAAGAGATATAAATTTAGAGAAAATAGTACTAGAACCTACTTTTTTTCTTTTTTAAATATATGTATAAATTTATTTATTTTTAGTTTTCAACATTTTCTTCCATAAGATTTTGAGTTCCAAATTTTCACCCCTTCTCACCCCTCCCACCACCCCAAGATGGCATTCATTCTGAATATCCTTTCCCCTAGTCTGCCCTCTCCTCTACCTCTCCCCCACTTCTTTAATCCCCTTCCCCTCCTATTTTCTTGTAAAGCAGGATAGACTTCTGTAACTCATTTCCTGTATTTCTTATTTCCCAGTTGCATGTGAAAACTTTTTTTTAAACATGTGTTTTTAAAACTTTGGGTTCCAAAATATTTTGTCTTTCCTCCTCCCCACCCACTCAATATAGGTTATACATGTGCAGTAATGCAAAACACTTCCATAGTAGACATGTTGTGAAAAACTAACTCTATTTCTCTTAATCCTATCCTGCCCCCCCATTTATTCTATTCTTTCTTTTGACCCTGTCCCCCTCAGAAGTATTTGTTTCTGATTATCCCATTTCTCAATCTGCCCTCCACTCTATCATTCCCCTGCTCTCTTGTCCTCTTCTCCCCCTATTTTCCTGTAGGTGAAGACAGATTTCCATACCCAACTGAATGTGTATGTTATTCCTTCCTTAAGCCAAATCCTATGAGAATAAGATTCATTCATTCCCTCTCATCTTCCCTTGTTTCCCTTCCACAGTAAGAGCCTTTTCTTTTCTATTTTTTTGTGAGCTAATTTACCCTATTCTACCTCTCCCTTTCTTCGTCTCCTAGTACAATTTTCCCTCATCCCTTAATTTTATTCTCCATATATGACCCCTTAATCTTCAACTTACCCTTTGCCCTCTATCTATCTATCTATCTATCTATCTATCTATCTATCTGTCTGTCTGTCTGTCTGTCTCTCTCTCTCTCTCTCTCTCTCTCTCTCTTCTCTCTCTCTCTCTCTCTCTCCATATAATTTCCCCCCTCCAACTACCCTCATACTGACAAAAGTCTCATGAGTTATAAATATCATCTTTCCATGCAGGAATGTGAACAGTTCAACCTTAATAAGTCTCTTATGATTTCTCTTTCCTGTTTAGCTCTTCATGTTCCACTTGAGTCTTGCATTTGAAAGTCAAATTTTCTATTCAGCTCTGGTCTTTTCATCAAGAATTCTTGAAAGTCCTCTATTCCACTGAATGACAGTGTTTTCCCCTGAAGGATTATACTGTCTTTTACTGGGTAGGTGATTCTTGGTTGTAATCCTATCTCCTTTGCCCTCTGGAATATTATATCCCATGCCTTCCAGTCCCTTAATGTAGAAGCTACTAAATCTTGGTTTATCCTGATTTTGTTTCCACGATACTTGAATTGTTTCTTTCTGGCTGCATATAATATTTTCTCTTTGACCTGGGAACTCTGGAATCTGGCTATAATAGTCCTGGGAGTTTTCCTTTGGGGATCTCTTTTAGGAGGAGATTGGTGGATTCTTTCCATTTTTATTTTGCCCTCTGCTTCTAAAATATCAGGGCAGTTTTCCTTGATAATTTCTTGAAAGATGATGTCTAGGGTTTTTTTGATCATGGCTTTCAGATAGTCTAAGAATTTTTAAATTCTCTCTCCTGCATCTATTTTCCATGTCAGTTGTTTTTCAAATGAGATATTTTACATTGTGTTCTACTTTTTCATTCTTTTGGATTTGTTTTACAGTGTATTAATTTCTGATAACGTCACTAGCTTCCAATTGCTCTATTCTAATATTTAAGAAAGTATTTCTTCAGTAATCTTTTGGACTTCATTTTCCATTTGGCCAATTTTTCTTTCTAGGGTAATCTTCTCCTCATTGGCTTTTTGGACCTCTTTTGCCATTTGGGTTAGGCTGTTTTTTAAGGTGTTTTTTCTTCAGTATTTTTTTGGGTCTTCTTTAGGAAGCTATTGACTTGTTTTTCAAGATTTTCTTGCATCACTATCATTTCTCTTTCCAGTTTTTCCTCCACTTTTCTTACTTGCTTCTCAAAATACCTTTTGAGCTTTTCCAAGGCCTGGGACTGATTCATATTTCTGTTGGAGGCTTTGGCTGTAGCATCTTTGACTTTGTTGTCTTCTTCTATGTTTTGATCTTCTTTGTCACCCAAGTAAGGTAATATAGTCTGACTCTTTTTGCGCTGTTTGCTCATGGTCCCAGACAATTATGTGAGATTTAAACTCTTTGTTAAGGTAAGAATCTGCTTCCAGTGTGGACAGTGTACTGTCCCAAGCTTCAGGGGTTTGTATAGCTGTTTTCAGAGATACTTCTAGGGACCTGTAAATTTTCAATTCTTGCAAGGTGGTATGATAAGGGGCGAGGTATTTTCACCTTTGCTGGCCTGTGCTTTGGTCCTTTCTGTCCTGGAACTATGAAGAAATTTTCCTCTCCACTTCCACTACAAAGCTTCACCATGCCAGCATTCCTCCTCAACCTGTGACCCAGATCCAATTCTGGGGAAAGCAAGAGATTCCTGGCTCAGCACGGACAAATAGATCCCTGACAACTCCCTCTGATTAGCCACTCCATTCCCCTTCTGTTTGCGGGCTGGAAGCTAAGGACTCAGCCACCTCCCCGGTACCTGGTGCCCGGTGGCCGGTGCCTGGTGCTCGGTGCTCTGCGACCTTCTAAGTTGTCTTTGGTGTTTGTGGGTTCAGAGCTCTGGAAGCCGCCATAGCTGCTGGAGATTCAGTCCTCTGAGGCCTGCTCCAGGTTCTCTGAGGCCTGCGCACCCACACCAAACTTCGCTTCTCTCCCTGCCCTTTGTGATACACCATTTTGGTAAACCATCCAGGTTGTCTTTGGCTGGAAATTTGCTTCACTCTGTGTTTTTGTGGGTTCTGCTGCTTTAGAATTTGTTTAGAGCCATTGTTGATAGGTATTTGGAGGGGTTTGGGGGAGAGCTCAAGCAAGTCACTGCTTTCACTTGGCCATCTTGTAGAATCTACTTTAAAACATTTTGCTTCTGCTGCTTTTACTTCATGCATTAGCTTTTCACAAGAATATTGGAGGAATGTAGGATTTCATCAGTTATGAAAACTCCACATGATTTAAAAGTAGAGGAATAAATGGGAAAGCACTTATCAATCACTTGCTGTATGCAATGTACCATGCTGAGCACTAGAGATAGAAATAGAAAAACAAGAAAGTCCGTGCTTTCAAAAAGCTTGTATTTTATTTTAAAAGTATATTTATCTACAATTTTCCCCCAACCATACATAACAACTATTTTTAACATTCATTTTTAAAAATTTAAAGTTCCAAATGCTGTCTGTGCCACACTTCCCCCTCATTGAGAAAGCAATTTGATAAACATTTTACACGTGCAGTCACACAAAACATATTTCCATGTTAGTCATTTTGTGAAGGAAAACAGAAAAAAAAGAAAAAGAAAGCTTTCAAAAAATATGCTTTGATCTGCATTCAGGCTCTATCACTTCTTTCTCTGGAGATAGATAATAATTTTCCCCTTAAGTGCCTAGGAATTGTCTTTCATCATCATATTACTGAGAATAACTAAATCATTCACAGTTGATCATTGTGCAATATTGCTGTTACTATGTACAGTGTTTTCCTAATTCTGCTCACTTCACTTTGCATCATTATAAGTTTTTCTCATTTTTTTTCTGAGAGTATCCTGCTTATCGTGTGTTGTAGTATAATACTATGCCATCACAATCATAAACCACAAGATTTTCAACCATTCCTCAATTGATGAGCATCCCCTCAGTTTACAATTCCTTTTCACCATTAAAAGAGCTGTTAAAAATATTTGTGTGCATATAAATCTTATTCCTTAATTTTTTTTTTTTTGCATCTTTGGGAAATAAATATGGTAGTGTTATTGTTAGGTCAAAGTATATGCATGGTTCTGTAACACTTTGGACATAATTTTAAATTGTTCTTTAGAAGAGTTGAATCAGTTCAGAACTCCATGGACAATATACATTAGTTTCTCAATTTTCCCCTAGTCCCATCCAATATTTGTCATTTTACTTTTTTGTCAAATTAGCCAATTTGATAGTTATGGAGTGGTATCTCAGAGTTTTTTTAGTTTGCATTTCTCTAATTCATAGTGATTTAAAGCATTTTTTTATATGACTATAGATAGCTTTGATTAGTTCATCTAAAAACTGCCTGTTCATATCATTTGATAATTTCTCAATGGGTAAAAGACTTATTTGTATAAATTTAACTGAAACCTCTACATATTTGAGAAATGAGACATTTATCATTGAAACTTGCTATAATTTTTTTTCACAGTTATAATTACTGTGTATTTCACTCTCTCCTTATTTCCCCTTTTTCATCCTCTCTCTGTCTCTCTCTGTCTCTCACTGTCTCTGTCTCTCTCTCTCTCTCTCTGTCTCTCTCTCCTTTCACCTTATCCATCTTCAAAAGCATTTTGGTTTTGGCTACTGACTCCCATAATCTGTCCTCCCTTCTATGAGCTCCCTTCTTCTTATCCCCTTCCCTTCCTATTTTCCTGTAGGGTAAGATAGATTTCTACACTCAAATGAGTATGTATGTTATTCCCTGTGAGCCAATTCTAATTAGAGTAAGATTCAAGTACTGCCTAAACCATCCTCCCTCCCTTCCTCTGTACAATTAATCCCATTTTACCCTTCCCTTTCCCCTTCTCCCAGTGTATTCCTTTTCTTACTCCTCAATTCTATGTTTTTAGATGTTATCGCATCTTATTCAACTCACAGCCATGCCTTCTGCATATACCTTCTAACTAATGTAATGATAAGTTTTTAGTAGTTAGAAGCATTGTATTCTTATGTAACAGTATAAAAAGTTTAACCTTATTGAATTCCTTATGATTTCTCTTCACAATTTACCTTTTATGCTGCTCTTGAGTCTTCTATTTGAAAATTAAAATTTCTATCCAACTCTGGTCTTTTCATCAGGAAGGCTTGAAAGTCCTCTCTTTCATTGAACATCCATTTTTCCCCTGAAGGAGTATACTTAATTTTGCTGGTAGGTGATTCTTGGTTGTAACCTTAGTCCCTTTGCCTTCTAGAATATTGTATTCTAAGCCCTTTGAGCCATTAATGTGGAAGCTATTAAATCTTGTGTTATACTGACTGTGGCTGCACCATACTTGAATTACTTCTCTCTAAATGTTTGAAATATTTCCTCCTTGACCTGGCAACTCTTGAAATTTAGCCACAATATTTCAGGAAATTTTCACTTTGGCATCTCTTGTACGAGGTGATTAGTGGATTCTTTTAATTTCTATTTTACCTACTCATTCTAGGATATCAGAGCATTTTTTCTTGATAATTTCCTGAAAAATGCTGTCTGGGCTTCTTTAAAAAAATAATGTCTATCAGGTAGTCTAATAATTTTAAAATTATTTCTACTGTCTCTATTTTCCAGGTCAGTTGTTTTCTCAATGAGATATTTCACATTTTCTTCCATTTTTTCATTCTTCTGATTTTGTTTTATTGTTTCTTGAGGTCTCACACAGTCATTACCTTCCATTCACTTAATTCTAAAATTTAAGAAATTGTTTTTTCCTTTGACCTTTTGTACCCCCTTTTCCATTTGGCCATCTCTACTTTTCAAGGAGTTGTTTTCTTCAGTGGATTTTGTATATCTTTTGTCAATTTGTCCTATTTTGCTTTTTAAGGAGTTCTTCTCTTCAGTGTATTTTTCAGTTTCTTTTAGTGTTTGGCATATTCTGTTTTCGAAGATGCTATTTTCTTTACATTTTTTGTGTCTCTTTGACCAAGCTATTTTTTCATGATTTTCTTGCATCAATTTTACCTCTTTTCTTAACTTTCCTCTATATCTCTTATCTAATTTTGAAAATCCTTGTGAGTTCTTCCAAGAACTCTTTTTTGGCCTGAAAATAATTCACATTTTGTATTTGAGCTGTGGATGTGGCAGTTTTAACTGTGTTGTCTTCTTCTGACTTTGGCTTTTGTTTTTCTCTGTCACCGTAATAATTTTCAATGGTCAGGTTCTTATTGTTGTTGTTGTATACTAATTTTCCAGCACATTTCTTGATTTTTAACTCTATGTTAAAGTGGGACTCCTGGGTTAAAAGGGACACTGTTCCAATATTCTGGCCTTTCTTGTGGCTGCTCTCAGAACCAGCGCTGGGGATCATGGCTTTCAGGTAGTCCAATAACTTTTAAATTATCTCTCCTGGTCAGTTATTTTCCAGGTCAGTTGTTTTTCCAATGAGATATTTTACATTGTCTTCCATTTTTTCATTATTTTGGTTTTGTTTCATCGTTTCTTGAGTTCTCATAAAGTCATTAGTTTCATTATAATTTTTAAGGAATTATCTTCTTCAGTGAGCTTTTGGACCTCCTTTTCTTATTCTTTTTAAGGTATTCCTCTCCTCATTGTCCTTTTGGATCTCTTCTATTATTTGGCATAGTCTATCTTTTAAGGTGTTATTTTCTTCAGTAGTTTTTATGTCTCCTTTACCAAGCTATTGACTCTTTTTTCATTTTTTCCCCCATCACTCTCATTTCTCTTCCCAATTTTTCTTCTACCTCTCTTACTTGATTTTCAAAATCCATTCTGAGGTCTTTCCCGGCCTGAGACTAATTAATATTTTTCAGAGGCTTGATTTTGTTGCCCTTTTCTGAATGTTTGTTTTTTATCTTCCTTTCATCATAGTAACTTTCTATATTCAGAAGGTATTTTTCATTGTGTGCTCATGGTCCTAGCGTATTACTTGAATTTTAACTTTTTACTAAAGTCGACTGTGCTTCTAGTGTGGAGGGTGTACTATTCCAGGCTTCAGGGCTTTTGCATTCAGAGATAGTTCAAGAGACTTGTAAGTTTTTAGTTTTTTCAAGGTGGCATGATCTAAGGAGAGGTGTTTACTACTGTCTTGGCCTGTTCTCTGATGTGTGAGTGGCATACCTAGAACTTTTCTGCCCTGGATGTGTTAGGAGGGTCCCACTCCACTGCAGTTACAAGCTCTACTGTGCTAGTACTCCTCCTTGTCCTGAAACTGCCACCTAGGATTGTTACCCAGATCTGAGTATAGGTAAAACAACACTCCTGCTTCACTGCTAGAAAAAAGACCCCTGTAGTCTGTTTTGGATAGATTGTTCAACCCTCTTACCATGTGAGAGTTCTCAAAGCAGCCATTGCTACTTCTACTACTGATTCAATCACTCTTAAGGCCTGCTCCTGTTTTCCTTGGGCTTGTCTGTGCTGGCATGGCCTGCACTGGACTGCTTTCCACTCTCATCCAGGTGTGACAGACCCTTCATGCTGATATATCAAGTTGTTTTTGGCATCTGTGGGCTGAGGAGTCTGGAAAGTGCCACTGTTGCCAGTGATTCAGTCCCTCTGAGACCTACTCCGAGTTTGCCAGGGCCTGGTCTTCACCGGAGTGTGCTCCTCTTTCACCCTGATGGAACAGACCTTTCCTCTCCACCTTGGAAGTTGGCTTCCACTGGAAATTTGTGCGTTCTGCTGATCTAGAACTTGTTTAGAGTTATTTTGAAAGGTATTTGGTGGGGTTTGGGGAAGAGCTCAGGGAAGTCCCAGCTTGTACTTTGCCATCTTAGCTCTACCTCCAGTTAGTGAATAAGTAGAAGAAGAAATCGTGTTCACAAAAAGCCCACACATTAGCCAGATGCAGGCTCTGACAGCTATTTAGCTTTGTGACCCTGAACAATGCTCTTAACCCCTCTGCCTCAGTTTACTCATCTGTAAAACAGTAGAGTTAGACTTGATGGTCACTAAATCTATCATACCCTAATTTTACAATTTCTATTTATTCAATTGCTTATATTTTTGCCCACTTAATGGGCTCTTATGATCCAAGAAGAACTTATTGCACCCGTAATGAATCTGAAGTTGAGGTAGAATCATCTTTAGACAACAGCTACATCATCTGTAGTTGGCAGTGTGTTTGAAGCCTTTCCAATTTGGAAGGATCTCAAGAGTGCTTTGTCTTCACTTTTGTGGACTTTGAGAATGCCCTAGTTTCATGAGAATCATATTCTTTTGGAGTTTCCAGTAGAGCAGGTAGGTACCTGTAAAGGGTTTTGTGAGATAATATGAAGAAATCTCATATAAAATGATAATGGTGGTGGTGGTGGTGGTGGTGGTAGTAGTAGTATAGTAAGTAGTAGTAGTAGTATAATAATAATGACAATAGTAATAATAATAGTAATAATGATGATGATGATGATGATGATGATGATAAGTTAACACTTATATACTGTCTTAAAATTTTTTCCAACCGTATTTGAATGTTGCACTTTGCAAATATTATTTTATACTTACATCAACCCAGGTAGATCCTATTATCATCCCCATTTTAGAGATGAAGAAACAAGAGACAGACAGATGACAAGTGATTTACCCAGGGCCACAAAGCCAGCACATGTGCCAGATTTCAGATCAGGTTTTCATAACGGGAGGTTCAATGCATTATCTCACGAGTCAAATAGTTGCCTTTACCAATGAAATCATGACTCGACCAATATTCTTGCTTCTTAGAACTTTTTTGTGATAGTGAGTAATTATAAAGTGAGGCACAAATACCAGTCATTCCTGCTATTCTTTAGTTTAAGGTTTCATACTGGTTCTACAGGAGTTTGGGTGCGGGGAGGGAAGGTTGTTATTATTGAGTAATATGTTGCATTACCTATGCTTTAAGCACATCCTTTCTTCATAGACAGCTCTGATGAGAGAATTGTTAGGATAGTCATCCACTTTTGTTTAAAAATAAAAGCAGAAGTCTTTCACTGGGAAAGATAATTTAACGTTTACATTGTTTTTTATAATAACTAAAATGATACTTCCTAGTGACAGGTCTTGTAATTGTCTTATATTCTGCGACCCTTATGTCTTAAAATCTGCAATCATAGATAAGCTTCTGTACAGAGCAAGCAGGTAATTTATTATGATATAAAATATTTCTATACCCCTGCCTACAGTAGCCAAACCATATTTGTAAAATAAGCACTTGCTGAGGAGACTGTCACTTTGTCCATTGTTAAATTATCAATTTATGATGGGGGAGAAGGGGAAACCACACACAACATTATAATGAATGACATCAGGCGAGGTTGCTGTGGGAACCTTACCTGTCAATTCAGCTTTTGTAAGTTAAAAATCTCAAATGTAACTGAATTTCTTTTTGTTTAATTCCTCCCTCCCTTTTTTTAGGTAGGAAACATGTGGCAGTATATTCATAATCTATGTGTCAATTCTGTTTACATTTTTCAGTAGTGCATCATGAGTGAAAAGAAGCTCATACCAATAAATAGCTCTAGAGTCTGGTTCAAGACTATCTTAAGTCGGTAAAATACGTGTCACAAAAATATTACTATTTGGTGAGGTTCCTGTGGGTACTATAATGGGTAGACCTGATTCCAGATAGTTCCATATTAGTTTCAGTATTGAAACATTTAATAACACATGTGGTTGTATGGTACTGGAGAGACCTCTTTTATTTGTTTCCAAATTGTGAAGGATTCTTTAGAGGTCTATGGAAGAAGAAAAGTCTCAGTGACATGCCTGAACTGTCTGATATTCAGAGATCAAAGTCTGGCACAATGTTAAACCTTCTAAATCAGTTCTGTCAGGTCTGAGATGTCAGAAGCCACTTAGCAGCAGACATATAACCCAGAAGGAAATTTCCTTCATTGCCTTTCCCTACTTCACCAGCTATTAACACAGTCCCTAGATCATCTGACTCTTCTTCCTGAATCTATTTTTTTAGTCTTTCTACTTCCGTATAAAGACATACCATAAAAAAGGACACATATGCACACATGTGCCCTAATGACTTTATACATATAGAGACATATATGTATATATACACATATATTATATATGTCCTTCTGTCTGTATAATATGCATGTACATGCAGATATGTCCATACACCTATGCACATATATGCATATATGCATGCATATATATGAGTATATACATATGTACATACAAAATCAGACTTTAAGAAGTAATAAATTGAGATTGTGTCAGTTTGTAGTTTTTGTCATTTTATATTTCAGCTTTTTGAGGGGGATAGCTCTTCTTTTAAAACTTACCCAAATACCTATGAAGTCTCTAAATGGTTAATAAAACTTCTATGAATGATAACCATTCAAATGTAATTGCCCGAAAAGCTCTTTCTGTGTAGAAACCACTATATCAGTCAGTAGAATTGATAAGGGCTTCTAACATTTGATAGAAATCCCATGATTTTTTTCAAATTGATTTGATTATTGACACTCTCAAATCTTGATCAGGAAAAGTCAACTTCATAAGAATCACTACAGGACAGAACTGCTATGTGATTACTTATTTTATTATACAATACTATTTTATAGTACTTAAGAAGTCAACGTGCTACTATTGAGTTGGTTTATTAGTAAGCAGGCTTTCTTACCGATTTCATGAGGAAAGGCAGGAAAGTCATCTTTACATCCTTGAAAAGGAGGGATTCGAATATGCATTTGAATCCAGAGATAAAAAGTCACCTGTCAGCCAACAATAGGTGATACAAAATGCTTCCAAATTGATTTCAGACTTTTAATACATGTAGCTGTTGTGTATTTCAGTTGAAAATCGTTTTACTACCATTATGTATAGCTATAGACTAGTTCATTTGTTGAGCTACTTCAATGATGCTCTTTTTACGTTAAGTCTTTGTTAAAGGCATAGCACTTTCAGAAGGTAGTGGTCTCTCAGATTCAATTACTTGGAAGGATAGATCTCAAACCTAGCTACACATTCAGCAGCTCTGTGATTTCCAGTAATTTGAGTTTAATAGATTTACTTCTGTGTTCATCTTTTATGAAAGGCATTTATATTTATTGATCCCTTTTTTCACTTGGTATGCAGCTTGTTTTATTTCCTCTTTTTCTCCTTTTAGTTGTGTTAGTCCAAGGAATTGCCTTGCTTATATGAATACCTAGGCATGTCTTCAGAAAATGTCTGAAAAAAAACTCTTATCAGGAGAGTTTCATGAAATTTTAATTGTCATTACTAATGAAATGTGTATTTGCTTCCTAGATTGATGATAATAGGTCAGTTTTTCAAAATCAAGCCTGACTGTTTTGTAAGGATTTTTGAAATGCATTCCGGAAATATCTTATTTCCCCAGCGGGCCATATGTAGGGTTCTCTGTATAAATAAGTTTGATGTCTTACCATAGGTAGCTTCCTCATTACAAAAATGGTCTTTCTGATCATTTTTCAGGACGGTTACTTTGCGAAAATTGCCTCAACATCATTTCAAAGCTCCTAATGTGGCCTTGCCCATATGAATAATTAGTTCAAGCATTCAGATGGAATTGACTGATGGTTTCATTCAAACTAACTATTTTATTCTGGTGACTGGCCAAGCAAGCTGAATATATGTGTAGACAGGCCATGTATAATCCCTGGAGTATTGCCATGTGACGATTCATAATAAATATTTAGTGAGGATGGTATTCCTATTTTTATTCTTCCTTACATGACAATGAAATAAGTAGCAGAATGACCCCGATTCCATTATTGATTCAACAAATTCAATATCACCAAAAAGTTAATAAGTGCTTATATTATATAGAGCAATGTAGTAGTAATTGGAAAGACACAAAGTTTACACAAGATGGACACTTGATCTCCAGAAAGATTGGAATTTTGTATTTTTTGTATTTTGTATATTTTGTATATTTCAAGAGCTCAAGAATCTACTATTTCATCACTGTGTGTCCTCCCCTGATACAGACCCCAAACTCAGACAGTCTTAAAAAAATAGAGCTACTAGCCAGCCCTGTATAAATATAGCCAAACTGACCTGTGTCTTACAACATGTATTAAAGCCTTCAGAAAATGGTATGAAATCAATGCATGCTTCATTGGCATGTCATGGCATGTGGGTGATCCTGAGTTCTTATTTATAGCCCAGACAAAAGAAGGTAAGAAGAAATTATCATAGGATAAGTATAATTAAGTAAGTAGGGGTGAAATCTGAGATGGGAAGAGGGAGGAAGGGTGTTTGAGCTGATGGGTTTGGCAGTGGAAGATTACTTCAAACAAAATCAAATTGAGGTAGACACACTGGATCACAGAAAGTGAAGCAGGAAAAGACTTGAGTCTTGAGTGGGAGGAGGAAGGAAAGAAAAGAAACCAGGATCAGATTATTGCAAGAAATATAGATGGTAGCGCTGATTTAAAAAGAATGAACTATTTCAGAATTTGTTTGTTAGGGAAATGAAACCGCAAACAATTATTGAAGAAGAAATATGAACTTATACATAAAACAGAAGATGGCAGCAGAATGAATCAGAAAGTATAATAATAATCTGCTGTATACAGAAGATCCAAGAAACACCCTTCCTTGAACATAAAGATGTGTAGAGAGTTAAAATGAGAATTTGTGTAGAGTTTATTATGCTTCAACTGATAAAGCAGGAGTGGTAATCTTGAACTCAAATAAAGCAACAGTAACAGAGTGAGAAAAGTTGATGTACTTTCTTAAGGGTTTCATATTAGGGATTTATGGTGAAAAGAACACTAGATTTTGAATTAATTGACCCAAGTTTGTGTCTGGGCCCTGAATTATGTGATCATGGGCAAATCACTTAAATTTCCTAAGCCTCAAAAATTCCCATTTTTGAAATGGAATAATGTTATTAGCAATCTTAATATATACATGTACATATTTATACATATATGTATAGAGTTGTGCTGAGAAATGCACTCTTTAAACGTGAAGTATTATTATTATTATTATTATTATTATATTTCAGCAATTACAGCAACAATTGGTCAATTAGAAATTCCAGTGCCAATGGTTTCTTTGGATGAATTGCAAAAGAAACAAATAAAGAGACTGATGGAATAAGAATCTGAATAATATTCACAAGTTTGTAATCAAAGACCATTTGTCTAAGTGTATGTCATGGAGATTCTTAATCCAGTGGAGCACTTTCCTGGAGTGGAGAAAATATGTTAACAGTATATTTGTATGTTTAGCAGAGCATGGGTTCTCACTGCAAAAAGGTAACCATTGGAGACCTAGAATATTCTGAAAGATCATATTCTTGGGTATAAATAATTACTGATCATTCTTCTTTTAAGAACTATTGAAATTGTACACTGTCAACTGGATTCCATGTGGCAATTCTTGCATGTTTGTTACATATCAATCACCCTATATGAGCTTACCAGCTCTAGTATTTCAGTAAGTATTTATTATATACTTACCACATGTGAAGTACTATAATATGTGATGACATACTCAGCACATGGGTAGACATGACATAGCTACTTCTTTCAAGGATCTGAAAATCAAATGTTAGGGAATATAAGTATGCAAATAATAATATAACAGGGAGATAAACTGAATCAACCCTAAAAGCCACGTTCTTCCCCACTCCTACACTAGCAAATAACAAAATGCCAGTAGTGTAGATTTTTTGAGATATCTTAAGCTTATTTTGTTTTATCCCTAGATCCTCTTTTCATTAAAGAAACCAATGGTTTTTATCTGACTTAACCAAAAATGTATATTGACCTCTTTGACCTTTGTCATATGTGTAATGTGAAACCACCAGCCCCTTTCTTGTATATATAGAGAAATTCAGTCTCAGAAAGATATCCAGTGGTACAATAGTAAGTAGCAAAGCCTGGACTTGAACACAAGATGTTTTACTTTGTATTGTCTATTTTGACTAAGTACAGAGAAACCCAGAGACAACAAAGTTCAACTCCATTCAAATAAATTCTGTTCAAGTATTGTCTAAATGAAAGTGGTGAACATATTTGGTGCTGTTTTGTGCCTAAGTTGATATTAATAACCAGAGAATTGGCAAGCAAAATATCCCTGTGGGTCCATACATAAGTGCATGCGCGCGCGCGTACACACACACACACACACACACACACACACACACACATTCAATTCTACTCAATAATTAATGCTAACCTCAATTTTGTTGTAGATGATTCTAATAACAATATTTTCACAGATAGAAAAGTAGGCATGTAGTTCAGCATTTACTGATAATTTTTTGGTTGTCATTTTTAGACAATAATAAAGAACAAGAGCTTTCCCTTTATACTTTTTGCTCTTTCAAATGCTTTACGAATCAGTTTCCAAAATGTATTATTGATAGCTTAAAATTCCATTTTGGATGCTTGATCTAGACCAGCCACTTTTTCCATCTTTGTGTTCTTCACTTTCATTTGTACTTCCTCTAGAAATACATCCAGAGTGTCTTTGTTGTCCTTAATAATGAGAAACAAGAAGTGTTTATATTTTTGAGAAGATCTTTCCAATTTTCATCTTTGTTGTTCTTCCCGTTCTGTCCTTAAATGCCATTATAATTATATTGTTTAGTTAGATCTCTTGCCAAGATTCCTGTAAACTTTACCTTCCCTTCATTGCTTCTTAGTATTTTACAAAATTATACTGCTCATAATCTCAGTCAACTTTCTCAATGAGATTTTTACAAAATGATAGTATATAAGAAGGGAAATTTGACATTTTTAAATACCTAGAAAATAGAAGGGAAGCTCAGGCAAGCAGGAAAGTTTTGGAAATGATTAGCATTAATGTAGAATCTTGTTTGTGATCTGCTGTATACATAAAAAAGATTTTGTTGTTTAAATTCAAAATAAGGAAAAAGGTACAACAAAGTTTATATTGTAAGCCAGTGTTGCCTGTTGTTTTCCTAAATTTCTACTTTTCAAGCAGATTAAATTTTTGCTGGTTGAGGTTCTTTCTAGGTTTTTTTGATGTCCTGGCAATTTATTTACAATAGTTAAAATGTTTTTAAAAGTTATTATGGGGCAGTTTGGTGGAGCAGTGGATGGAGCTCTGGCCTTAGAATCAGAAGAATGTGGTCCAAATATAGACACTTGACACTTAGTATCTATGTGACCCTGACAAGTCTCTCAACCCAGATTGCCTCACTTTAAAAAAAAAAAAGCAAAAAAAATCATTATAATTCGTATTGATGTGCTTTCTTCTGAACCTTTTCTGTTTTTTGGCTTCAATAACTCATTTAAATAAGTCACGTTGGAGTTATTTTATTTTGCTCTAATAAGTTTCTCTAACCTTTGCTCTAACAGGTGTAAAGGGACCGTTGATTTAGAAATCAAAAAGTCTTTTCGTATCAGTAACAAATTGTTTGCTGTCCATTAAGGTAGATCAGTGCTTTTTTGGGGGGATGTTATTTGGTGCCCAGGATGTGCTGAGTCTCCTAGTTCTTTTCTTATATAAAGTGGTCATAACTGATAGAAGTGAGGTGTCTCTGTATAATATAAATCTTTGGCTTCCCTCATTCCTTAGGCTTAAGTGATTCAGTACTTAAATGAAGCATGTGCAGTGCAGAATGAAAGTCAAAGAGGGATTCTGTATAAATAGTGAGCTTATTTAGTTGCTCCTTTACATAGAAGACATCATACTAATTGCATCAACCACTGCAAAATAGCAAAACCTAAATGAGATGCGTAATCACTCAAAAAGAGCTTGGCTGTGCTATTCCCCTGAAGAAGCCAAATGGATATAGAATGCTTATTGAAAAGACTGTGACAAGCAGTGGGATGTCAACCTGTGGAGGTCATCCAATTTAATTGTGTGTTCATCTGGGACAGATAGTGTAAGTGAAAGTGAGTTCATCCTAGAATTGAAGAGGAGAGTGGGTTGGAATGATTTTGAGAAATTGTGCAGTGCTATTAATGACCCCAACTTTCTTCCTGGAATACGGTTGTGTACTTTAAGACTAATATCCTCCCAGTGATGTTTTATGACTTAAAATCATGGAATAATATAATTTCTGAAGAAATGAAATTGAATATCACCCAGAGGGCAATGGAGAGGTTCATGGTAGGCAGGCATGAGTGGGTTGTAATGCAATACAAGGAAAGAATTATGCTGAATAAGAAATTTAAAGTATGTGATCAAAGAAATGTATGATCAAAAAAGATGGTTAAGTAACATAAAAGGTGGGAAAGGACAGCATCCTTAATCAGTATCCATACACTGTCAAGCAAATGGAAGGACGATCCACACACATCACCTTGCATCATCTCCTGGTAAAATTTGTAGGGATATACAGATGACAGTTACATAAGACAGGCAGGCTTGGATAGAGTTACGGTTTGCATTATTGCAAGGGAGTAGTCACATTGCTGAGAACATGCATACACTGTAATAAAATTGTCATATGTAAATAGGCTGTATACCCAAGTGTTTTCATAGCTTTTCAACCCTGGATGCAGCATACTGATCAACTAATCTGTCTGTGAATGATCCCAGTTATTGAAGCTATAAATGCATTTTTCATCAATGAAGGTTTGAAATATCAATAGTAAAACACTTACATTCTCAGACTTAAATCTCAGGGCCTAACTGCCCACATGGGATTTTTGATCTTTTTGATTCTGTGATCTCTAATGAAATTTCAGGTTCATTGATTCAGGTCTATAAATTTGCAAATTAAGTCTTTCCTTCTCCAATTTAGAAAAGAATGTTGTTCTTGTCTTCTTGCCCTAGTTTCCATTATAGAAAGGTGGCTATGCACATTAAGGTAAGATAGTTACCCATGATAAACTGGTGTTGACGTCTTCTTTAGCTCCATGTAGTGTTTCAGCTTGCCCAATAGATATTAATAAAGATCCTTCTTTAGAACTATCTCAGAATTATAATGTAAGATTTGAAATCACCCTTCATAAAAAGCTAAGAAGTAGTGAATATCTGGGGGCTCAATCAATTTAACAAAATCTATAGGGCTCCTGTTATGTGTAAGGCAATTTGTTAGGCACTGTGCAGGATATCAAGACTTCTAGTAAGGAAGGAAATAACCATTTATATTGTCTCATTTTGGAGAAGGAAATGGCAAACACTTACAGCATCTTTGCTAAGAAAACCACAAATGGGGACACAAAGAGTGGGAGATGATTAAATGACCAAACAACACAACAACAAATTGTCTCCTTTGATTTTCATAACAACCCTGGGAAGTAGTTAATATAATTATTCACATTTTATAGTTGAAGAAGCTGATGTAGATAGACATTAAGTGACTTCACCAGGGTTATACAGCTATTTAGTGTCAGACACTGGATTTCAATTCAGGTCTTCCTGACTCTAAGCCCAACACTTTAACCTCTGCCTTTACAAGGTGCTTCCCTAACCTCTGATGGTTTATGATGTAAGAGAGAAGTGTGCTTTAGGTTTAGTTGATAGAGAACCAAACCCAAAAGTCCAGAAAACCAGCTGAGGTCAAATCCAGACTCAGACGCTCACTAACTGTGTGACCCTGGGCAAATCAATTTGTCTTTTAGTTCCCCAGGCAACTATCTTGAGACTATCAATTTCACAGGAAGTGGAAAAAGCTCCTCACCCAGAGCTCCCTAGACTGCTAAGATCATAATTCTAATGCTTCTGCTCAAATCATCAGTCCAGAAAGATGAGAAGGCATCTGTTGCCCTCCCCTATCTCCATCTCCCCCTCTACTTGGCACAGTTCAGAACACAATGCGTATGAACATTAGACACTGAAATGTCTTTGACACATCCCCGGTATTCCTGAACTTTCCCTTCAATCCTTTCTTCACTTGGTCATTTCTTTAATATCTGCTATTCCCCTCCCCATTTTAGAGATCACCGTAAGGGATTTATTTCTTTTCCCTTTTTCTAATTTTTCAGAGTATATTTATCACATTTCTAGCTCTACTGAGGTGATCAGAGAGACAGAGCTTTACCATAACTTCTTACCTAGACATTTTCCCAAAGTCAAGTCTATAAGTTTTACAGAGATACCATGGGGTTATGAATTATGTAAATCTACCTTTATGGGGAAATGCTATCAGGTTGTGAGGTCATATTGACAAAGAATATTGTTTTGATACTGAGGTTTTTGTGGACACATTGGAATCATTTCATTTCATCTCTAAACTACTGTGTTAGAGGCATTATGATATTTTAAAAGGTGGGTGACCTTGAAAGACTTCCTGTAATCATGAGAGACAATTTTTGCTTAAAATAAAATACCATGTTGTTGAAAGGTAGTGTTTTACTAAGTTTTATTCCTTCATGTCACTTTGCAGAATTCTTACTGCTTGCTAGGTAATGATCGTAATAATAGTTCTTTACCTACTATTTTCAAAATTCTAAATATTTCTCAGGACATTTGATATAATATATCCCATTTTTATTTACTTGTCTTTAATAAACTTTTATGAGTTCTTAATAATAGGTATTTCTGAAGAAAACAATTCTTTCCTATTCTTATTAGAGACATTATTGGCATTTGTTTTTATAGTTGCTGCAAACCATATATGTATATTAATCTCTTCAGTTGAAGTTAATGGATGGGTTGTGTCTGTTTAAACAACAACAACAAAGCAAAAGAAACCAAAAAACTTAATGCACAGTATTCATTTGTGGGTTACAAAGACATATAATATGGAATTTTAACCTAAGCCCATGAACTTTGGAGCAGCTAGGTGGTATGGTGGATACAGTGCCAGGCATGAAGTGAAGAAGTCTTGAGATAATATATGACCTTAGAAACTTACAAGTTAGGTGACCTTAAGGAAGTCATGTAACTGTTTGTCTCAGTTTTTTCATCTGTAAAATGGACTGGAAAAGAAAATGTCATACCACTCCAGTATCTTTGTCAAGAAAAATCTAAATGGAGTCATGAAGAGTTGAACACAACTGACTAACAATAAAAATATGAAGTTAACAAAAGAAATATATATAGTTCATTAGATTTTAATATAATTGGTTTCCTCTTTAATTCTCTATACTTAATTTTATGCCTTTAGAAACCTTTTTCTAAGAATAGCTCTACGGACATCATCAGAGTATTGCAAGGACCTATTATGCCAGAAAGCATAAGAATCATTTATATACAGAAATATTAAATACATTTCTCCTAGTTCCCAATGGAAATGATACATTCTGAATATCTTGAATATATTATTGTAAGATCGTATTTATGATATTAATTAATCATTTTTGGATCTAAACTATCCAGCACTGTATTTGTGTGAATCTTCCTTACAGGAAAAAAGAAGGTGTTGACAATCAATAAAATTGTTATTTGAATACAAAACTTTTAAGTTCTTATCACAGTGAGTTAATGACAGAAAATATTAAGTAGAATAATCTCCATCAAAGTTCTATTCCAATTTCAAATTGTGAAGAAGTGAGGAGGTGACCTGGGAGTTTTTGTTAAATGGCTTTTCCAGTGGAGCTAAGGTGGACAAAATCAAGTTGGAAATGATTCAAATGTGGACTTGGTGATAGACTATTGTTTGAGCATTAAACTAGCTGAGCTCACAGAGGCTCATCCCAAGAAAGCTGACTGCTAAGTGATAAATATTTTGACCTAAAACAAATCATGAAACCATCTGTCATGCTTTAATGAAATTGCTATTTGTATTGTTGGAGGAAATAACCACAACACTGAAATAATAAATCTTTGAAGGATGGCAGTGAGAATTCAGAATGCATCCTAGACAAATTATCTACCAAGTTTTTGCTGTGCATGTGTAATATTTTGTTGAATGGTGATGCAGATTGGGAGGTGGCCTCAGTGTCAGCAAATCCTGGATTTCAGTCACTTTTCAGGTGCATAAAATAGCTATTTCCCAGGAAAACAGAATCCTTACTTTGACCTTGTGAGCCTGGGTAAATCTTTAACCTCTCAGTCCTTCTAGGGAAGCCTTTAAGAGTAGAAGTCACAGAGCATGTTGGTGTCTGCACCAGTTGACTTTGTCTCTAAGAGCCCCCTATGCTAACAAAATTCTTAGTGTTTTATTTTTTAAAAAACGGTCACATGAAACACCTGCAGACATTTATAATGAGTGAATAGAGTAGAAAAACACCAAAAAAAATATCACCCCTCCTTGGTAGTTATGGTTTCCATGGCATTTCAGTAATTTAAGTAAGTATAATTTCATTGATGTGGGTACTTCATCAAAATTGATAGCAACTTCCCTGTGACTTAGGAGATGAGTATATGCAAATTGTTGTGCTTGAAAAATTCATTCCCCTGCCACCAAGCTGGTTAGGTCACTCTCTGTACTTCTCTAAATTGGTTCTCAGGCAATCGACTTTCCATCTCTGCCTAGCTGTACACCTTCAGAGTTTGGAGTCCATTGGAATGGCCTTTGAAATCCTGAGGTCATCCACATGACACAATTAGGCATTAAAGTGAAGGTACTGGAACAACAAATTAACATTAAAATTTTAAATCATTCTCTTTTAGTTTGGTTAGCATGCATCAATTTCCTGGGGTCTGATCATTTATGGGTGAATGGTAAAGATATCAAAAATGGTAAAGAACTGAAATTGTAAGTTTTTGGGTTGAGACTTCAAATCAGGAGTAGAAAATTTTGTAATTGTGAAGGCAAGTCTTAGGGGCTGTTTTCCATCTCTTATTGTTGTCATTGTTCAATTGTTTAGCAATGTCAAACTCTTTGTCACCCCATGGATGTCAGGCTCTTCTGTCCTCTTCCATTTTCTATCTTTCATCTGCTATCTTCTACCATCTCTTGAGGTTTGAGAAAGTTCATATTCATTGTTTCCATATTGTCTATCGATCTTATCCTCTGCTGACCCTTTTCCTTTTGCCTTTAAACTTTTTCCAATGAGTCATATCTTCTCATTATGTGGCCAGAGAGTTTATGCTTAGCTTCAGTATTTGACCTTTCAGTGAATAGCTTGTAGTAATTTCTTTAAATATTGACCGATTTGATCTCATTCCTCTTCAAGGGACTCTCAAAGGTTTTCTCCAGCACCACAATTTGAAAGCACCAATTTTGTGGTGCTCAGTTTTCCTTATTCTCCAACTCTCATAGTTATATTTCACTACTGGAAAATCCATAGCTTTGACTATAAAGACCTTGTGAGCAAGGTGATCTCTGTTTTTAGTGTGCTGCTCAGATGTGCATTGCTTTACTTCCAAGGAGCAAGTGTCTTTTAATTTCTCGGCTGCAGTCACCATCTGCCATGATCTTTTAGCCCAATAATATAAAATTTGACATTGCTTCCACTTCTTCTTTCTGTATTTTCCTGGAAGCAATGGGACCAGTTTTTTGATGTTCAGCTTCAACCCAGCTTTTACACTCTCTTCTTTCATCCATGTCAAGAGGCCTCTTAATTCTTCTTCAATTTCTGCAATCACAGTGATATCATCTCCATATGAGATTGTTGATATCTCTCCCTGCAATCTTGATTTTAGCTTTTGATATATCTAGCCTAGCATGTTGGATGATGTATTCTGTATATAAGCTAAATAAATAAAATGATAATGTACAGCCTTGTCATATTCATTTTCCAATCTTAACCGAATCAGTTGTTCCATGTTTGGAATGACTATTTCTTCTTGACCCACATACAGGTTCCTCAAGAGACAAGTAAGATGATATGATATATTCAAGTGTTTAAGTACTTGCAACATTATGTTGTGATCCACACAGTCAAAGCTTTAGTGAAGTCAATGAAGCAGGAGACCTTTTCCTGCTTTCTCTTGCTTTCTCCATAATACAGCTAATGGTATTAATTTGGTCTCTAGTTTCTCTTCAAAAATCAGCCTGCTTTCTGGCAGTTCTTGGTGCACATATTGCTGAAGCCTAACTTGTCGAATAGCCTTGTTGGCATGTGAAACGAGTGCGAGTTTAATAATTTCAACATTCCTTTGCATTGCCCTTTTTCAGGATTGGGATGTAAGCTGACCTTCTCCAATCTGCTGGCCATCATTGTGTCTTCCAAAGTTGTTGGCATATTGAATGCAGCATTTTAACAACATCATCTTTTAGGCTTTTAAATAGCTCATTATTCCATCACCTTTACTAGATTTACTGTTAGCAATGCTTCCTAAAATTCACTTTACTTTGTTCTCCAGGATATGTATCATTAGATTGGTAACCATACACTCATGGTTATCAGTGATGTTATAATTGTTCTTGTGTAGTTATTTGTGTATTTTTCCCACCTCTTCTTAAACTTTTTTGCTTCTGTCAAATCCGTCACGTTTTGGTCTTTTATCCCTCTCATTATTGCATAAAACTTTCCCTTCATAATTTTGATTTTCTCAAAGAGTTGTCTTGCCTTTTCTATTTCTTTGCAATGCTCCTTTAAGAAAGCCTTATCTCACTTTGCTATTCTCTGAAATTCTTCATTCTGTTTTGGTATATTTTTCCCTTTTTTTTTTACCTTTCACTTTTCCTTCTTTCCTTAGTTATATTTGTAAAGCCTCAGTAGAGAGCCATTTTGCTTTCTTGCCTTTCCTTTTCTGTGGAATGTTTTTGTCATTGTTGTTCCTGCCTTCTATATATAGTTCTTCAGGCACTCTTGTGTACCAGATCTCCTCCCTTACACCAATTCATCACCTCTATTTCATGTTCATATGGAATGTTATTTTGGTCCTACATATATGTTCTGATGGTTTTCACTATTTTCTTCAATTTTTCTCAATTTTTCAATAAGAAATTCATGATCTGAGCCACAGTTAGCTTCAGGTCTTGTTTTAACTGAATGTATAGAGCTTTTCAAACTTTGGTTGCAAAGTTTATAATTAATCTGATTTCTTTATTGACCATCTTGTGATGTTCATGTGCAGAGACACCTTTTGTATTGTTGAAAAGTGTTTGTTATGATCAGCAAGTTATCCAACTGCTAGTTTCTCCCTTGCTTCCTTTTGTACTCCAAGGCCCAACTTGCCTGTTACTCCAATTATCTTTTGATTTCCTACCTTAGCAATTCAATTTCCTGTGATTAATGTGACATGTTTTTTTGGCGTAGTTTATAGAAGATGTTGTAGGTCTTCAGAGAAGTGATCAACTTGGCCTCTTTAGCATGAGTAGTTAGAACATTGACTTATGCTACTGTGGTGTTGAATGGTTTCCCTTGGATTTGAACAGATATCATTTGGCCATTTTTGAGAAAATATTCCAGTCCTGCTTTCCTTCACCTTTTTGTTTATTATGAAGCCTACTCCCTTTTAGTAAGGGATTTTTGCCCACAATCGTATATGTAGTCATCTTAGTTCAGCTTACCTTAATTCATAGATGTTAAATTCCAGGTTCATATGCAATAGTGATCTGTACAGCACTGGACTTTCCTTTGGTCCCAAGACTCATCCACAAATGAACTTCCTTTCAACTTTTGCCCAGCCACTTGAATAGTCCTGGAGCTATGTGTAGTTGTAATTGCCCTCTGTTCTTCCCTAGTAGCATATTAGACACCTTCTGACCTGAGGGGATCATCTTCCAATGTCATCTCTTTTATCATTTTCGTACTGTCAATGGGGTTTTCTTGGCAAAGATACTGGAGTAGTTTGACACGTCCTTGTCTAGTGGATCACCTTTTGCCAGAACTCTCCACTGTGGTCTGTACATCTTGAGTAATTCTGCACAGCATAGCTCATAATTCTATTGAGTTATACAAGCCCCTTCCCCATGACAGGATAACCCATTCCAATTTGGGATAACTCTAGTTAGGAAGATTATCTTAACATCAAGCCTAGATTGACTTCTTAAAAGTGCTACTCATTGTTCCTCATTCTCCCCTCAAGAACCAAATAGAAAAGTATAAACTCTTTTCCATGTAATGGCCTTTTAAGTGAAGACACTATTGAATCCTCTTTCAGTCTTCTTTAGAGGATGAAGAATGGAGTAAGTGGGGTAACTTGGTGACTGCTTCTTTTAATATCAGAATTTTCTAATATATAGCCCATTGAAAGTTCACATTTTAGTTTTTCCTTATTGGTCGGTTTTGTTGAAGGCATTGTACATGCAAGTATAAAATGGTTTAGCTCAGTGTCGACCTTAATTCTCCATGTGGTAGCTTTGCTGACATCCTTATGCTTACAGCACAAAACACCACCAGTTCAGACATGTTAAAGAACTAAAGTCATTAGCCCCAGATAAATTTCCCTTCTGATGATGGTGAAAATTTGGTGTTTAGGGAGATAAGCCAAGACTTAGTTAGGAGAAGAGGCAAGGAAATAGGTAACTTTGGATGCCAGGTTAGACATTTTGTTTAATTACATGAAATGAAACATAGAAGTCTTTGTCAGCCTCATGGATTAAATTGTATTTTTTTTTATTTTAGTAACATCAAAAGGGCATAAAGCCAGTGGGTTGGTACATGGAATTGGTAGTGATGAGGGTAATATGAAGGAATATTAAAGCTCATGTTTTTTGTTCAGTAAATAACTGTGTAATACCTACAAAACAAAGGAAGCATGAGGTTCTCTGCAATGCTAATCACAGAGTTCACCTAAATTTGTTTGGCCAGAAAAAGTATTTTATAAATGAAAAACTCTTTGAAAACATATCAAAAAATGGCTGAAAAAGCCAGTTTCTATTCAGTAGTGAACATATAATTGTAATTTGATAAGCTAAATTATCACACAAGGGTCATGATCATAATTATACATAGTAATACAACTTTTGATACTTGTAAGGAAACTATTCAATTTCGATAAGACAAGAGCCCAGAAATCTGGGGAAAATGAACATGGAATTTATATTATGGGGGACAAATTCAATAAACATATAATATTATACAACCCCCTGAAGTAGGTGCTGACATTATCCCCATTTTACTGATATGGAAACTGTGGCTGATAGAGGTTAAGCAACTTGCCCAGGGTCACAAACAACTGCTAAGGCCCTGAGAAAAACTTGAACATAGGTCTTTCTGCCTCCACACTACCAACTAAGTTCTCACGAGCTCTGACTGAATGAAAATATTTTAAGTCTGATACTGGTATAGGGGATAGAAGATTGAAAGTACAAGAATAATGAAAATATCCTCAGATCTTAGTGGGTTTCGTGTATGCCCAATATGATTGATTTGAATGAAAGTAATCTATCGTGTCTCAGTGATGTCAGATTAAAATAGAAATAGACCACTACATAGTAATTAAGGATCTTTGTCAGTAAATATTGACTTAGAAAACCACATATTAACATTATGATTTATTTTTTAAAATTTATTTAGTTTAATATTTACCAACTGCATTCAGTAATATTCCTTTCCAAGGCCCCTTGTCCATGTGTTTGACAACTCTTCTATGCAATACAGGAAGAAATTTTGGTGTTTTTGTTGTTGTTGGAGAGTTGCTTTTCACTTAAGTCCTACTATTTGTCACCCTGTTTAGTTTTCCTGGCAAAGATACTAGAATGGTTTACCATTAGCAAAGCAGGTTAAATGAGTTGACCACAGTTATAGAAGTAGTAATTTTCTGAGGCTGGATTTCAACTCGGGTCCTCTTGACTCTGTCCACTGTACCACCTGATATACATATGATCATATAATATCATTCATATTCTAGTGGTTTCTCATTACCTAAAATGTACAACACAAACTGTTTATCATGAAATTCACCCCCTCCAACAATCTGGTTCCAATTTACCATTTCAGTCTTATTTCATTTTAATACCATTTATGTATCCTATGTTTCAGCCAGCCTAAGACAGCATCACTTTTTTTCAATTTTGTCATGCCATCTTAAATTTGAATGCATTTATATAGGCCCTCCTCTCTATCCCTGGTCTCTTTCCACCTATTGAAATCATTTTGTCACTTAAAAATGCAGGTATTACCTCTTATGTTTAATGCTTCCTGATTCTCCAATTTAGAAATTACTCTTACCTCTCCAAGCTATGCTATTCTGTGTTTGATATTTATTATAGTTAAAATACCTTTCTCCTCAGATTTTGCTATTGCACTTTGTTTGAATATCCTTTTTGCCTCCACTTTCCCTACTTTTATTCCTTCTGTTCTGCTGCACCACCATATATATATATATATATATATATATAATTATATATATATATATATATATATATATATTATATATATATATATATAATATATATATAAGAGAGAGAGAGAGAGAGAGGTATTAGAGATATCTATCTCTCCCAATTGCCTAACACAATCTTTCATATAGTTTACTAAATGAATATTGAATACATAAATTCTAATATGTTAAACATATGATTCAAATTAGGTACTTGAAGGAAGAGATCATAATACTTTTTTTCATCTTTTTCTCCATCCTGTAGATCATAGTGTCTTTCTAGACACTAAACAAATACCCTTTAACTTTGATTGAACATGAAATGAACAGATTCTTCATGTTACCTTCTATTTGGGTTCAGAGCCATGTATAATTAGGCTCCAGAGCCTCTACCCACTGAACTATCCTCTTTTATATGAATGAATTAATGAATGAAGCATTTATCAAGCCCTTCCTATGTGCAAAGCACTGGATATAGAAATAGAAAAGTGAGATAACCCTTTTTTTCACAGATGTCACATTCTAATGAGGAGAGAACACATATGAAAGTTTCAGCTTCAAGTCAGATGGAAAAGTCCATGGTTTTTAGAGTATAGTAAAGAAAGAAGATGCTATTATTGCCTCTTATTTAATGTCATTATTTCATGTAACCATTTCTAGGGCTCTTGGGTTGGAGCTCTGGGCTCTTGCAATGAGGGTCTGAGGGGAGATGGTAGTTTAAGAACTGATGATGACTTGTCTTCCATCCCCTGTTTCTGTGTCAGAGTGTCTTCATGCTTCAGCTAGGCTGAGTTTTGTTTGCCTTGTATAATCATTGGTTAATGCACCGGTGTCCCCTTCTCAGGACAGCCTGTCACTTGGTAATCTGTGTCACTCCCACAGTTCTTGTAATCAATCATCTGACATTTGGTGGCACTTACTCAGCAGTTGTTTGTGGTGGTGATATGCAAGGTAGACTTGTCTACACAGTGATTTCTACTCTCATTGATTGTTGAAGAAGCTGGACTCGAAGCAGGTATGGTGGCTTGGGGGTCACTGCTATTCCCACAGTTCTTGCATTCAGATTTCTGTGCTGCCAATGGTCAAGGTGATAGTGATGGTTTGTGTGGCCTGGCATATGCTGCTGCCACCTTTCTGCTTCAGCTGGATTGGCTCACTTAGATTAATCAAGATTTATCACATGACCTCAAGTTACATGGAGAATAAGAACAATTTTTTCAATATTAAAAAAAAAATGAAAAGCAGGAATTTAAAAATTTCTGGTCCCAAGCAAACCACTGTATTTCTTTCCAAGTCCATAAGGAAGGAAAGTTGTAAATCCAGCTGGTTACCATCATCCAGCCCAACTCTGGCACCACAGCCATCATATTCATAGTGTTTCCTGTGGAGAAAGGGCCAAACATTGCTCCCTCCCTAAATGCCAACTGCCACCCACAAGGTAAGTAAGTCACCCTGGCTAAGTGGCAAGGTAACCTGAGATGGAATCAGGAGGCAGCATGTTCCAGAAGTCAGAATATTATCACTACCTTCATCATCATCTTTCCTCAGATCCTGATGGTACTGGATAGGAAGTTCCAAAACTAGCTATGCTTTCCAGATCAGTTTTCACAGACATTCCCCTTGGAAGCAACCTATTCAGATGCAACCTAGCATCTGTTCTGTCAGTGTTGCGGCCAATCTCCCGAAGACCCAGAAAAGAGTTCTTGGCACCAAAGTCTTTGGCATTGCCAAATTATTCAACACAAGAAACTAGTATCACTTTATCAGTGAAAATTAAATGAAAGAAAAGTGTCAACATCTGTTTTTCTGATGTACCCTAAGGACCATGAGAATTTTCCATTTGACATGCTGCTCACATCTTCCCATATGTATTGTTTCTCCCATTAGAATGTGAGCTCCTTAATATCAGAGAATGTCTCATTCTTTGTTTGCATCACCAGCACTCAGCACAGTGATTTGCACATAGTAAGCAATTAATAAATGCTTCATTCACTCGTAGAAGTTGAGATAACAATTTGCCTTTCAGACTATTATGACAGATCTTGCAAATTGATTTCCAGATCACCAGTACAATTCAACTTGTCAATAGCTGAGAGATTAGGAATTAGTCACCACTGCTTCCATGCCTAGATGGATAGGGCTTGCTCAGTGTCTGGAAACACAGGAACAAACCAGGCATTGGGAGAAGATGTATTTCTGGGTAATGACTATTACTTCTGTTATCAAATGTCTGACTCAGCAGAAAGGTAAACACTGATTGCCTGACAGAAATGGAACATAACATGTTATAAGAAGAAGGCTCTGAGCTTTACCAGCTGTTTTGTCTACCCTACTCCTTTTCTGTAAGTCTTCACTTTGACATGTCTCTTATATCTATTCGTAAGTCCTACAGCAATGGTCACTGCAGCTGTGATGGAAGCAGGCACTAATGGCAGCATTTGGAAAATTTACTATCTATTTGGACTTAGTAATTAGTAAAATAAAGGCATAAGTAATTCGTGTTAATGTAAATGTATTCCTTAGTAAAGGCATAAGTAATTAATGAATAAAGAAAATGTGAAATGATAGTATTATAGTAAGATTTTGTAGTATTTCTTGCAGTATAATTGTAGCATTTATAACTGAAGCTTTCTAATGAGTTAGAGGCTGCTTTTTGTTCGATATGAACTACTGGCAGGAGACAAATAACTTTTTGAGGCATATTTCCTTTGTCACACTATGAAGGTACCAACAGAGTAGTAGGAGTATGGAATATTTAATGTAACCCTTTTCTCATTGTTCAGATTTGAGTGCCTGAGCAATCATTACTAGAGTTCTCCCTCTTTTTACATGATGTGTTTTCATCTTTTCTGCTAAAAATGTTATTATATTTACTTTTATTTCACATACTGATCTCTTCCTGGATCTCACCTGCTAGAACCAAGTTCCTTTGTTCTGAAATCCTGAAAATGTTTTTATTAGTGATAGGATATTACAGGAAATGAAGCATTTCAAAATTATAAGCCTAATCAATCAAGTTCAATGCATTTTTTAATGAATTACCTTTGAACAGGTGATACAGAAAGTCAACCTGCAAATCAGCTCTCCTGAAAATGTATTTCAAAATGTCACATCATTTGTTAATATAATCTGTTATATTATTTGTTTTATTTTTAATTAAGAAATGTATGAAGTAAGAAATTGTTACCATTATTTCTTTACAGATAGCATTAGTTTCACATGCTGACATAAAAGTCAATATTGAGAACAATGTGTTCACATTATGATGTTTGGGGTGTAACAACAAAATTCTGCAGAGATAAAGGGTTGTCTAAGTTGGCTTCAGTTTAAAGGGGAAAAAATTAAAAAGGTGATTGGATTTCAAAGTTTATAGAGTTTACAAGGTACAACTTATTGGACACTGGATAGAATATCGGATTGAGTATCAGGATACTTGATCTATATTTCATTCCTCTGGCACAGATGTGTCACATGACATGCAGTGAGCTGTTCATTTATCTCTAAATGGTAGTAAAAATAATATTTGCTACGTAGGCGATGCTTTGAGATTTTTAGGTGGAACATGCTTTTACAGTGGCTTCTAACTTACTAAAAAAAAACTGTGGTGTTAAATTCCTTTCACTTTCTTTTTTGGTTGAAGGGAAAGTACTTTCACTTTTTAAAATTTTATTTATTTTATTCTGAACTTAAGAAATAAAACAAGCATTTCTATAAATGTATTATAAGAGAAGAAAGATGATTGTACATGAACTGCAAATCTATTAAAAGATTTTTTTTAATTCCAAAATGTATTTTTAATGTAAATTAATTTTTGGAATGAAGTACTAGTAGCTGTACTGAAATAGGGTTACATGGACTGTTCTATAAAATATATTTTTATATGTGTATGTGTGGAGGAAAAATTTTAATTGCAGTGTTTAAATTCTAGATTTTATTAATTTTTGAATGGAATTCTTCTTGATGGGCCTTTCATGATTTTAGTGCAATATGTACCTGTCTATCTGGTTGTTATTTTCTTTTGTTTTGTTTCTATCTATTCCAGACCTGTATTTTTCTCCCATTACTGTCAGAAACTCCAATTGTGGAAAGCAACTTCTCTGCAATTCATAGTTTTACAAAGTTGCTAAGGGGCACTGACAGTTTGTTCAATGTGCCTATCCCCTGTAACAATCTGTGTGCATAAGAGGTTATATTTGAAGCCAGATCTCACCGACTATCTGCTACGCTGTTCTGATTGTATTTCATGGATAGGATAGGATGGCATAGGATAGCACAATTTAATAAATAGACAGCTAGGTAGAGCATTCGTAGGGTATGGAGTCTAGAGTTAGGAAGACCTGAGTTCATACCGAGTGTTGTATACTTACTAGCTTGGTGATCCTGAGTGAGTCACTTAACCTTTGTCTCCCTCAGTTTTATTATTTGTCAAATGAGGATAATAATAGCACCTACCTCCCAATGTTGTTGTGACTGACAAAATGAGATAATAATTGTAAAGCACTTATAGTGAATGACATATAGTAAGCATTTTAGATATATTAGCTATTATTATTATGGTATATCATATACTATAGTAGATACTATAGAATAATATAATGTATGGCATATTATCGGTAACCTAGGATGCTCAGTGGATAGAGTAAGAGGCCGGGAGTCAGGAAGAGTCATCTTCCTGAGTTCAAATCTGCCCTCAGACACTTAGTAGATGTTTCACCGTGGGCAAGTCAGTTAACCCTGTTTACCTCAGTTTCTCATCTGTAAAAATGAGATGAAGAAGGAAATGGCAAACCACTACAGTATCTTTTCCAAGAAAATCTAAAATAGGATTACAAAGAGTCAGTGACTGAAATGACTGAAGAACGTATAGGATGGGATGGGATGGGATGGGATGGTGTAGAATCGTGTGGCATGGCATGGCATAGCATGGCCTGGTATGGTATTGTATGGCATGGTATGCTATGGTGTATAATGTAGCATATTATAGTCTCCTATCAGTTAATGATAATCTGAGATTATTCCACGTTTATTAAACTTTTGAAGAAGAAACCCTTCCATTACCCAATTAAGGGTTTTAAAACATGTATTTTGCATATTTTCTAACTTCCAAATACTCTGTACAAACCTTCAATATCAGAGATTAGTGCTGTAAATAATTTATTTTTACATAAGATTGAGAAAAGGTCATAATAACCAGTATACTTAGCATGTGTTGTGTAGCAGATGAACTTATGAATTTTTAAGAATATTTTGAAAACATGCTTTGGAGTCATTCATGAAATCAAAACAAATTCTGCTTTTAAAAAGGAAACATCACTGTCTATATCATCCAAATTTATTTTATCTTGTAAGCTTCAAGTTAGCATCTATACCACAGAAATGTTGCATTAGGTTTTTTGACATAAAAAAATTACACATTTTAGAGCTTTCAAATTAATTCTTGACATCCACATTTAGCCATTTTTTGCTGAACTTTCATAACTACCTAAAAAGTATATTTTAAAGAAAAAAGTGTACGAACTTGATTCTTCCCCTGTTTGCTTATTTTATGTTATAGATCATATTTTATGTTCTTATTCTATAATACACATTCTTATCTTTGTATTTAATGATATCCAAGGTGCATTTTTGCTTAATTTCCTAAGATTCTAAATATAATGAAGTTTTCAAATTGAAAGAGATTAGAGGATTAGTTAAACAACTCACTTTTGGGTTCGTACCCGGCAATTTTTATGAATGAATTGCTTAACCACTCTTTCTTAATTTGGAGGATTTGCCATTTCAGTAAATATGTTCTTTCCTCATTCACAACTCATCCAAATAACCACATCTTCACCTCCCAAGTGAACCTTTGTCCTCTTCTAAATGATTTGTATGTGGTGGGTCAAGAGTCCTGGCTTCCTTCCTGTACATTGCTCATGCTTTGTCCTTTGCTTTTCTGTTACTTTTGCTGCATGATTACCTCATGTCCTTTTTTTTCTTTTTGACTGTGCATCTCTTTGATCAAATCCTTCATGACATTTTTGCTGCCCAATTCTTTATGGGTTGTTTATCACCGTCTACTCATGCCCACTATGCTTCTGTCCTTTGATATTTGGATGATCTGCAACTTTAATTCTTCAGCCACTTTTGCATCCTTTGATTTGTAACTGTGCAGCCACACTGAAAGAATATTGATACAAAGAGGAAGGGCTTTTGTTTTAGGGCAAAGCTATTGGCTCATTAAAAGAACCATGGCATTTCCCAATGGCAATCTCATGATAATTTTACTGTATGTAAAGTGATGATAATAATATATTAATTTCTCTACCAAAGGAAAGTTGAGAGAATTAGATAATATTCCTGAAAGCAATTTATGTCCTTTAGAAGGAAGCTGATACCAATTAAACTGTGCTGTACTTTATAGATGCATTTTCTCTTTTCATGAAAGATGACTAAAATACTGAAAATCTAATTTGTATTCCCATATATATTCATAGTATAAAAATACATTTTAATAATTATATTTGTTTCTCTAAAGATTTTCTATTTATCTAGAAAAGAAATTAAAAGATGATGCTATTAATGGACATTTAGGTAGAATGTAAACTCCTTGCCTGTTTTCATTTTTTTCTTTGTATCCACAGTGCTTAATACAGTGCCTGGAATATAGCAGGTATTTAATAAATACGTTCTCAGTTGAACTGTTGAGCACAGATAAGTAACAGAGAAGATTAATTTTCAATTTAAAAAACGTGTCTTTGTTTTTGTCATATGTCATGTGGTTATTTCCAGATTTAAAGAAATAAAGGAAGAAGGCCAAGGAGGAAGCTAAGTTCTACATTTAGACACATAAAAATTAAATCTGTGTTTGTCCATTTCCTAGTTCATCAATTTGGAGGTAGAAGGTAGCTGAAAGATCATCTCGCATAGTGAAAATTTCTAAAGAAAATGCCAATACATATCTGAAAAATGGGCAACCTCCTACATGAAAGACTAACTTTGGTCCAGGGATCTATTTGTATAGAGGTTCGGGTGAAATTATTCTGTGCTTTTATGTTTTCCCAGTCCCTAAATATACAAAGAACTCTGCAGTGTATTATAGTTGTATCGCAATTGATTAGATGACTTCTCTTTAAGAATTAGGAACAAAAAGGCATGCTTTGAAAACATATATTTGTCACAAATATTGCCAATTCTTATAGCAAATAGCTTTCTTTTTAAAAAAAATTTATTAATGTATTTTGACTTATTAACAATGGCTTCCATATGCTTTTGCGTTTAAAATATTTTCCTCCTTCCCTCCCCATACCCTCCCCAAGACAGAGCACAATCTGATATAGGCTTTACATTTACATTCCTATTAAATATATTTTCACATTAGTGAAGTTGTAAGTAAAAATTAAAACCAATAGGAGGAACCATCAGAAAGATGAAACAAAACTCAACAGAAGGTAAAAATAAGTGATAACAATTCTACTTCATAGTTCTTTATTTGGATGGTAAACACATTTTCCATCCCGAGGCCTCTCTAGATGTTTTAGATCCCTGTAATGCTGAGAAGGGTTCAGTTGAACAATATTAGTCATCACATAACATGGCTGTTATTGTGTCCAAAGTCATCCTGGTTCTGCTCACTGCACTCAGTATCAGACCACATAAGTCTTTCCAGGTTTTTCTGAAGTCAGCCTGTTCATCATTTCTTAAAGCACAATAGTATTCCATTACATTCATATACCATAACTTGCTCAGCCATTCCCTAATTGATGGGCATCCTCTCAATTTCCAAGTCTTTGCTACCACAAAAAGAGCTGCTATGAATATTTTTGTACATGTGGATCCGTTTTCCATTTCTTTGATCTTTTTGCCATACAGCAGTAGAAGTACTATTGCTGGATCAAAGGGTATGCACATTTTTGTAGCCCTTTGGGCATAGTTCCAAATTGTTCTCCAAAATGGTTTCACAACTCCAGCAAGAATGTATTAGTGTTCCAATTTTCCCACATCTTCTCCAACATTTATCATTTTCCTGTTTTGTCTCCTTGGCCAATCTGATAGGTGTGATGTGGTCCCTCATAGTTCTTTTAATTTGTATTTCTCTAATCAATACTGATTTAGAGCATTTTTTCACATGACTATAGACGGCTTTAATTTCTTCATCTGAGAACTGTCTGTTCATATCCTTTGACCATTTATGGATTTGGGAATGGTTTGTGTTCCTATAAATTTGCCTTAATTCTCTATATATTTTAGAAATGAGCCCTTTATGAGAGATACAGGTTGTAAAAGTTGTTTTCCAATTTTCTACCTTCTCTCTTAATCTTAGTTGCATTGGCTTTGTTTGTCCATAAAGTTTTCAATTTAACGTAATCAAAATTATCCATTTTGCTTTTCATAATGGTCGCTGTCTCCTGCTTGTTCATGAATTCTTCTGTTCTCCATAGATCTGATTAGTGAACTCTTCCTTGTTCTCCCAGTTTACTTATGGTATCAGCCTTCATATCTAAGTTATGAACCCATTTTGACTTTCTTTTGCTATATGGTATGAAATTTGGGTTTATGCCTACTTTCTGCCATCCTCTTTTCCAGTTTTCCTAGCAGTATTTTTCCAACAGTGGGTTCTTATCCCAGATGCTGGGGGGTTTGGTCATTGACTACTGTGTCTTGCAGATTTAAAACCTATTCCACTGATCCACCTCCCTATTTCTTAGCTAGTACCAAGCAGTTTTGATCATTGCTGCTTTATGATATAATTTAAGATATGGAATTGCTAGGCCACCTTCCTCTGCATGTCTTTTCATTAGTTCCTTTGAAATTCTGGACCTTTCGTTTTTCCAAATGAATCTTCTTAGTATTTTTTTCTAACTGTATAAAATAATTTCTTGGTAGTTTGATTGGTATGGCACTGAAAAAGTAAATTAGCTTAGGTAGGATTGTCATTTTTATTATATTAGCTCGGTCCACGTATCAGCAAATGATGTTTTTCCAATTATTTAGATCTGATTTTATTTGTGTGAAAAGTGTTTTGTTATTCTGTTCATAGTGTTCTTGGTTTTGTTTCAGGAGGTAGAGTCCTAAATATTTTATAATGTCTACAGTAAGTTTAAATGGGATTTCTCTTTCTATCTCTTGCTGTTGGGTTGTTTTTGGTAATATATAGAAATGCTGATGATTTCTGTGGGTTTATTTTATAGCCTGCAACTTTGCTAAAGTTGTTTATTATTTCAAGTAGTTTTTTACTTGAATCTCTAGGATTCTCTAAGTACATCATGATGTCATCTGGAAAGAGTGATAGCTTTGTTTTTTCTTTGCCTATTGTAATGCCTTCAATGCCTTTTTCTTCTCTTACTGGTAAGCTAATGTTTCCAGTACAATATTCAACAACAGTGGACATCCTTGTTTCACCCCGGATCTTATTGGAAATGCATCTAGCCTGTACCCATTACATATAATGTTTGCTGAAGGTTTTAGATATATGCTCTTCATTATTTTAAGGAAGACTCCATTTATACCTATGCTTTCTAGTGTTTTTAATAGGAATGGGTGTTGTGTTTTACCAAAAGGTTTAATTTGCATCTATTGAGATGATCGTGTGGTTTCTGTTCATTTTGGTGTTGATATGTTCAATGATGCTGATAGTTTTCTTAATATAGAGCCAACTTTGCATTCCTGCTATAAAATCCTGTCTGGTCATACTGTATTGTTCTTGTGATAAGTTGCTGGAATGTATTTGCTAGCATTTTGTTTAAAAGTTTTGCTTTTATATTCATTATAGAAATTCGTCTATAATTTTCTTTCTTTATTTTGACTTTTCCTGGTTCAGGTATCAACACCATATTTGTATCATAAAAATAATTTGGTAAGACTCCGTCACCTATTTTCTCAAATACTCTATATAGTATTGGAATTAGTTGTTCTTTAAATATTTGATGGAATTCGCATGTAAGTGCATCTAGCCCTGGAGATTTTTTCCTAGGGAGTTCATCAATGGCCTTTTCAATTTCTTTTTGTGAGATACTTCCTCTTCTGTTAATCTGGGCAATTTATATTTTTGTAAATATGTATCCATTTCACTAAGATTATCAAATTTGTTGGCATATAGTTGGGTAAAGTAATTCTTAATTATTGTCTTAATTTTCTCTTCCTTGGTGGTAGCTTGGCCTTTTTCATTCTTTATACTAGTAATTTGGTTTTTTTCTTTTTTGTTCCATTACATTAACCAAAGGTTTATCCATTGCAATGTTTTTTTTCATAAAACCAGCTCTTAGTTTTATTTATTAGTGCAATAGTTTTCTTAATTTCAATTTTCTTAATTTTTCCTTTGGTTTTCAATATTTCTAATTTAGTGTTTAGTTGATGATTTTTAATTTGTTCTTTTTCTAGTTGTTGTAGTTGTGTGCCTAATTCATTAATCTCCTCTTTTTTATTTTATTTATGTACGCATTTAGAGATATAAAACTTCCCCTAAGAACTGCTTTTGCTCCATTCCATAAGTTTTGGTATGTTGTCTAATTATCGTCATTCTCTTGAATGAAAGTATTGCTTGTTTCTAGGATTTGTTGTTTTACCCAATCATTTTTTAGGATTAGATCATTTAGTTTCCAATTATTTTTTAGTATGTCTTTCCATGGCCCTTTATTATATATAAGTTTTTATTGCGTCATGATCTGAAAAGGATGCATTTAATATTTCTGCCTTTCTGCATTGGATTGTGAGGTTTTTATACCCTAGTACATGGTCAGTTTTGGTGTATGTGCCATGTACTGCCGAGAAAAAAGTATATTCCTTTCTATCCCCATTCTGTTTTCTCCAGAGGTCTATCATACCTAACTTTTCTAATATTCTATTTGCCTCCTTAACTTCTTTCTTGTTTATTTTGTGTTTAGATTTATCTAGTGCCGAGAGGGGAAGGTACATTTCCCCCACAAGTATAGTTTTGCTGTTTATTTCTCCCCATAATTCCCTGAACTTCTCCTCTAAGAATGTGGATGCTATGGCATTTGGTGCATATGTGTTTAGTAATGATATTACTTCACTGTCTATGGTGCCTTTTAGCAGGATGTATTTTCCTTCCTTATGTCTTTTGATTAGATCTATTTGTGCTTTTGCTTTGTCTGAGATCAAGATTGCTACCCCTGCTTTTTTTTTACTTCAGCTGACGCATAACATATTCTGCTCCAGCCTTTTACCTTTTCCCTGTATATGTCAGTCTTTTTCCAATGTGTTTCCTTTAAACAACATATCGTAGGAGTATTGTTTTTAATCCATTTTACACTCCATTTCTGTTTTATGGGAGAGTTCATCCCATTGACATTCATAGTTATGATTACTATCTGTGTCTTTTTCTCCATCCTTCCCCCCCATTTATGCTTTTCCTTCTCCTTTTTCCTTTCTCCCCTTCACTAGTGTTTTGCTTTTGACCACCACCTCCTTCAGTCCTTCCCCCTTATTATCTTTCCCTTTTCTTCCCCATTACTCTTACTGCTTCTTCCCTACCTTCTTCCCCCTCCTTTTTCTTTCCCATTTTCCCTTCTACTGCCTAAAGGGAAGTTAGATTTCTATACCTAACTGATTATGTTATACCCTTCTTGAGCCAAATCTGATGGGAGTAAGGTTCAAAGAATACTCATCTCCCTCCCTTCTTCCCCTCTATTGTAATAGGATTTTGTGTCTTTTCATTGTAATGTACTTTACCCTTGTCTGCCTCCTCCTTACTCAGTACATTTTCCAAGAGGAGATTGATCCACTTATTTGGATCCAATTAACCAACTTGATTAGATTTTTTTTTCATCATTACATCAAAGTCAACTAATATCCAACCTATTCAGTTCTCAAGGGTTGCAAGTGTCATATTGCCTTATAGGGCTTTTAAATAGCTGTGGCCGCTTCTCCCCCGCCCCATTAACAACATATTGTATCTTCCTGTTCCATTTATCTTATTAAGTCCTTCTTGAGTCCTGTACTTGAAGATCAAATTTCTTGTTGAGCTCTGGTCTTTTTATCAGGAAATTTTTGAAGTCTCCTATTTCACTGAATATCTATCACCTCTCTTGAAAAATGATGCTCATTTTTTCTAGGTAATTGATCCTTGGCTGCATTCCTAGCTTCTTTGCCTTACTGAATATCATGTTCCATGCCCTGTGGTCTTTTAATGTAGAAGGTACAAGGTCCTGGATTCACTTGTTGTTCAGTCATTCATTTGTGTCTGACTCTCTGTGACTCTGTGGACCAATGCCAATTGTGGAGCATGCCAGTACTGTGCATGAGAGTTTTTTGGCAGACATACTGAAGCTGTTTACCATTTCCTTCTTCAGCGGATTAAGTTAAATAGAATTTCAATTAGGAACCTATCATAATGATCTAGAGAAATAGGATAATAACTTGAAAAGGGACATAATCAAGTGAAGACTTTTTCTTTAAAAAAGGATGGGGAAATGTAGACATGTTTTTTACCAAATTTCTTTGTAGTGCTTTACATTTTGGCAAAGAACTTTATCTGGGATATTTCATTCTATTCTCATATCACTATGGATAGTTCAGCAAATAATGTTACATAAGCATTTCTTTAGTGTTTGTTGTCAAAAATGTCCTAAGCATAGTGAATACAAATACCATAAAAGGAAAGATAGACTTTGCTCTAAAGGAGCTCATGATCTAATGAGGGAAGACAACACACAAGAGGAAGCTGAAAAGTGGGTGTTGAGGCAAAGAAAAGATATCTGGAATGAGGGCATGAATAGGAAGTCCAGAGGAGTATATCCATATGGGAAAGGAAGAGATGACTGTTCTGGGTCTCCTCTTTAAATAGAAGTTTGGGGATGAACTCACTACTCCACTTTTCATTCAGAGTAGTCCTAGGAGCAGAGGATACTGATGAGTTGTGGATGCCAAAATCAGTGCAGATATTATTATTATTCCCATATTACAGATGGAGAGACTGGCTTACTGGGATGAACTTACTTATGAAAACTGTGAAATAATAAAACAAGTATGAGGATCCAATCCACATCTTCTGAATGCAAAATCAGTGCTTTTCCTCCCATACCATTAATACATCCTACTTCCAGTATTGTACAGTTGATTTAAGTTTAACAGAAATGGTGGATTTGCCATTTTCTCCATTGAGATCATTGATTGGATCCTAACTTCATTACAAAACACTTTTGCCTTTCTTCCCAGATTTTTGGCTCTGTAAATTTGATGAGCAGAATGTCCCTGTTTTCATTTAAATCATTGATTAAAAAAAGGAAGTATTTAAAAACTCAAAAGGCAGTTCCTTCCTTGACTACTCCTCAGTTTTTGTTGGATAGAATGAAGCAGACAAAAAGCTACCTAGCACTAATATCATATTAAATATATCACACATGCTATATAATATTCCATTATTAATTATAATATCTCTATCTCTAGTCCATAATGGTGTCATATTAGATCTTGCCAAATGTCTTGCTGAAATCTAGGTATACCTCCAAGTAGATGGCATTTGTTAATCTAGTAATCCTGTCAAATAAGGAAATAAAGCTATTTTGTTGTAACTTAATCTTAATTGCACCTTACTAGTTCCTAGTGACCACTGCTGATTGTGCTTCAGTTGAACAAATTTATGTTGCTATGAGAAATATGTTTAAAATACAAATGTAGATTGACATGAACAAGAGATTATTTCCTCCCTCTGATTGATTGTCCTTTTCATCCTGGGATCTCTATGCATCGAAAGGATCCTGAGGTATGTGACCCCATAAGTAAAATGTGACAGATCTGTGAAAAAAATATAGTTTGTTATAGGATTGGCCTGAATGAACTGGATAAAGTACACTTACTCACTAGGGCCAGAGACTGTGAAAAGTATTTTAAAAAAAAGTTAGAAGATGAACATTATGGGAGAAATTTATTTGCTCTCCATTTTGAAAAGTGCCAGGTTATATTTGCAGATAGAGCAGCTAGGTGTTGTAATAGATAGAGTTCTGGTCCTGGAGTCAGGAAGACATCTCTGTGAGTTCAAATCTGGCCTCAGACACTAATTAGTTGTGTGAGCCAGGGTAAGGCACTTCACCTCTATTTACCTTGGTTTCCCCATTTGTAAAATGAGCTGAAGACGGCAACAGCAAACAACTTCAATATTGTTGCCTAGAATACAACCAATGGGATCATGAAGAGTCAGATATGGTATAAATGACTGAACAACTATTAGCAGAAAACTTCTCTTTGGAATGATCCAGTTCATTTAATTGCCATTAAAAATTGTTTTTAGCATTTGTAATGTGTAACATCATTATGGAAATGTCATTTAGCACTCAGGCGCAGTGATGGTATGAATTAGAGTGATAGACAGAAATTTGTCTATTGACAACTACTGACTCTATGAGCATGATCAAGGCATTGAGCCTTAGTTTCTTTATCTTTAAAGCAAAGATAAAGCTATATGTAACTGCTGCTGCTGAGGCTGAGAGAAGTCAATGGATGTAAAGTAACAGACATTATAAACTTTAAAATGCTTTATATTACCTATCATTATTTGTGCTTTTTGTATGATTTTGTGATGGTTTTCATTTGGACTTCTAATGGATGCTTCTATCCCATGCCCAATGTTCCAGGAAACTTTTCGGGAAGGGGGAAAATAACTTGGGAGAAGTAGAGGGATTGAGGTTCCTATTCTATGTGGGTAGTAGAGAAGCCAAATTTTGGAAATAGTATTATTTTCAAGGCTCTGCCGACTTGTGGAACGTTCCTTATGTGGGCTGTCTCGTCTGAACAAAATATTTAGGTAAATAAATTTATTTAAGTGAAAAAACTGAACCGTATCACTGATGTGGACAAGCAAAGAGTGCTCTGGGATGTGATACACCTTGTCAAGGATTCCCAATAGCAAGGTTAGAGACTGAATTTCTATTACATGTACGGTTTTGCTTTTAAGGCCCCGAATGTGGGTGTCGGGTCATTTGGACGACTTGATTATATGATGGGAGGGGGGAGGGAGAAAATCCTTCAACTCAACTTCACACTTCATTTGAACAATGGTGAAATTTTGTTAGACCGAAAGAGGTCACTCAACATGCCTATACATTTATCACTTTGTGCATGAAATAAGTGTGCCAGTGGAAAAACTATGAAAAGACAAAAAAGAGAACTTGAAAGACTAGGCTGGTGATTGTGCTGATGGATTTCTATCCCCAGATTAATTTTTGACTGATATGACATTCACTGAATTTCCTTATCCATGATTCCAGTGAGAGTACTTGTCAAGGACTGAGCCAATCAGTGTCTGCCCTTTTGAATAAATTAGGTTTTATTTTAATTGCTTTTCAAAACAGTTGCTGCACTATCTTCCTAGCAGGTTTTATTTGGTAGCTGTCATAGATGACTCAAGGCTTGAGGTGGGAGAAAAAGGAACTTCAGTTTTCACTTTAGCCTCATCCCACTCTCTTTGCCCAACTACCCATGATAGTTCTGAGCATTATTAGTTACAACTCTGAGTGGTACTGGACTGAGTAGAATGAGAGACAGTGTGGTGAAATGGAAAGAAATGAGCTTGAAGGGCTAGCCTTGAATGTACCAGACTGTGTGTATATGAGCATATTTTTTGTTCTTGTTTTGGAAACTGGCAAACATACCTATCCTGCTGAGGTTGGAAATGCATCCATCTGAGTCCTGCTGCTGTTTTTAGCATGGAAACTTTGACCTATTTTGTTTCTGTTCTGGGTAGGTTTGCCCCTCCTTAAGGGGCTTTGTAGCCCCCTGCTCTTAGGACTGTACGGTATTGTTGCCAGACTTCATGCAGATACCTGATCTTAGATGCCTTTGCTGTACTGTATCAAGTATAAGTGATCTAACAACCTTAGGTTCCCTCATAGAGGGGAGTACTTGTGTGTATCACCATGCTTGCTTCAGACCACACTTGGAATCATGGTTCTGCCACTTATTCCATGTGTGACTTTGAACATAATACTTAAAATTTCTGGATCTAAGTTTCTACCTCATCATTAAAATGAGGGGGTACAAATTTGTTATTCATTCATTTTTCAGTCATGTGTGACCCTTAGTGACCCCCTTTGGGGTTTTCTTGGTAAGGACACTGGAGTATTTTGCCATTTCCTTTTCAATATCAATTTATAAATAAGGAAATTGAACCCAACAAGGTTAAGTGATTTGCCTAGGGTCACACAGCTAGTAAGGATATGAGGCTGAATTTGAATTCAGATCCTCCTGACTCCAGGGTCTTATGTCTTTTCACTTGGCCCCCTTGAAGTTTCCTTTTAGCTTTAGATCTATGATTCTTTGATCATTTGATTAGGAGAAGAAAGAAGGGCTAGAATGGTGCCTCTCGGACAGCGAGCATGTGCTCACAAGTATGGATGCTAAAGGAAATCCAAGCAAAGGAGAATCAGAGTTCTAACATTTAGATACACACACACGTGTGTGAGTGTATCTTTATACATATATACACATACATATTTACACACATGTACATATAAGGTTATATATGCTTTTATACATCATTACAAAGCATTCCTCTAGATATCCTGGTCAATAGGCATAGGATAATAAATTTAGACATGAAAGAGAAAGTATAAATTGTCTAGTCCAGGGGTCCAAACATTTTGTGTGTATGTTCTGGATCCCTTTAGCAGTGTGGACTCCTTAAAAAATTTTTTTTTTAAAATCCACAAAACAAAATATGTAGTATTTCAAAAGAAGATTATTTTGATTGTAGTTATTAACATATTAAAAAAAGTTAATGGAATACAAATTAATACAGGTTTGGTATGGTGTAAACCCTTTGTTTTACAAATGACTTGCCCAAGGTCCCACAGATAATAACTGGTAGAGTCAAGATTGAGACCCAAGTAGTCAGTTTATCTAGTTTCATTCTTTTTGCACTATACCATCATGAATCTGAATCAAGAAAAAGTTAAATTATGTTCAGTATATTCTGTTTTTTTGTTTAATTTTAATTTTTAATTTTTTTTCCATATGCTTTTGAGTTGAAAATTTTTTCTCCCTTTTTCTCTCCCCCCCCAAGACGGTGCACACTCTGACATAGGCTTTACATTTACATACCCATTAAACATATTTTCACATTAGTGAAGTTGTAAGTAAAAATTAAAACCAATAGGAGGAGCCATCAGAAAGATGAAACAAAATTCAACTTACGGTAAAAATAAGTGAGAGCGATTCGACTTCCATAGTTCTTTCTTTGGATGTGGACAGCATTTTCCATCCTGAGGCCTCTGGAGATGTCTTAGATCCTCGTAATGCTGAGAAGGGTTCAGTTTAACAATCTCAGTCAATGCATAACGTGGCTGCTATTGTATACAAAGTCCTCTGGGTTCTCCTCAGTTCACTCAGCATCAGACCATATAAGTCTTCCCAGGTTTTTCTGAAGTCAGCCTGTTCATCATTTCTTATAGAACAATAGTATTCCATTACATTCATATACCACAACTTGCTCAGATATTCCCCAATTGATGGGCATCCTCTCAATTTCCAATTCTTTGCCACCACAAAAAGAGCTGCTATGAATATTTTTGTACATGTGGGCCTTTTTACCATTTGTATGATCTCTTTGGGATATAGCCCTAGAAGTGCTATTGCTGGGTCAAAGGGTATGCACATTTTTGTAGCCTTTTGGGCACAATTCCAAATTGTTCTCCAAAATGGTTGGATCATTTCACAACTCCACCAACAACATATTAGTGTTGCAATTTTCCCACATCCTCTCCAACATTTATCATTTTCCTGTTTTGTCATGTTGGCCAATCTGATAGGTGTGATGTGGTACCTCAGAGTTGGTTTAATTTGCATTTCTCTAATCAGTAGTGATTTAGAGCATTTTTTCATATGACTATAGATGACTTTAATTTCTTCATCTGAGAACTGTCTGTTCATATCCTTTGACCATTTATCAACTGTGGAATGGCTTTTGTTGTTATAAATTTGTCTTAATTCTCTATATATTTTAGTAATGAGGCCTTTATCAGAGAGACTGGTTTTAAAAATTCTTTCCCAATTTTCTACCTTCCTTCTAATCTTAGTTGCATTGGCTTTGTGCAAAACCTTTTCAATTTAATGTAATCAATATTATCCATTTTGCTTTTCATAATGTTCTCTATCTCCTGTTTGGCCATGAATTCTTCTGTTCTCCATAGATCTGATAGGTAAACTATTCCTTGTTCTCCCAGTTTACTTATGGTGTCAGCCTTTATATCTAAGTCCTAAACCCATTTTGACTCTTATTTTGGTATATGGTGTGAGATTTGGGTCTATGCCTAGTTTCTGCCACAGTATATTCTGTTTTAAAAAGCAGAGAAATATAAAATGCTGAACAGAATTCTTTTTCTATCACATTGGTTAAATACTATTTTGTTTCCAATATTTTAGTTATGCAGAATATTCCCTTACCTAATAACAAAATAGAGACGTTTGCACAGTATGAAATAATCTTTCTTTCCCCTTATATCCTCTCTTTTGCCCTCCTAATAATGTTTTCCCTAATTGACGAAAGGCAAAGAAATGTTATTTATACCTCTTTCCCATAGCCTTTATTTCATATGTGCTCAATATTGTGAGAAATGGAGGGAGGAGTAGAGGGGAGAGAGAGAGAGAGAGAGAGAGAGAGAGAGAGAGAGAGAGAGAGAGAGAGAGAGAGAGAGAGAAAGAAAGTTATTCTGTATGGTATGGTATAGCTCATGTGTCCACCTTCCTCTGCCATTTTAATGGTTAGGAACTGTTCCTTCCTACTCTGGGGATAATAGCAGAGTGTGTGTGTGTGTGTGTGTGTGTATACATACATACATACGTGTATATATACATATATATATATACACGTATGTATGTATGTATATACACACACACACACACATTGTTTAAATTGTGCTACAGTCAGTCAATGTGCATGATTAATCAAGTGTAAACTCCAACTTACTGATCCTGATTGTCCCAGCATGCAAGGGATTTTCTGAGAGTGAATTAACTACTCTTAGAAGATTCAGTAACCTCTTCAGGCCACTAGGCTACCATTTAGTAGACTCAAACTGAATTTTCCATATTCTCCTCTAGAAACCCAAGACATTTAATCGAACTTCAGAGAATACGTTACTAACTATCAGGGAATAGCTTATGTACTGGAATAAATCGAATGAGTACAATATCTGTGTTCCACGTAAAAATGTTTTTCATGTATATAATATATATTTTCCAAACATATACATACACACAAGTATATATGTATATGTGTATACATATATGCATATGCATACACAAATATTTATAATTGTGTAAATGTATGCCATATACTCAAAGCAACAAATGTAGAGATATCTAAGCTAAGATATATATATATATATATATATATTATATATATATATATATATATCTGTGTATATATATCTCTACATATGCAGCATGTCTAATATACACACATGTATGTTTGCTTATATGTGTATGTGTTTTCTCTCTCTCTCTCTCTCTCACACACACACACACACACACAGACACACACCCAAGTCTGGTGGTTTGAGCCCTTGTTCCATCTGAGGAGCTCATTGTAGTTTGGGAGTATATGACTATAATATGTTGGTTTTTTATTAAATAATTAAATCTTGTGATCGAAGACCCTGAGTACTGAGACAGCTATTCCACGCAGTATCGCAGTATGTTGCCTTTTTTAAACATCCCAAAAAAGCTCTTAATTCAAAGATTACTGGAAAAATAAACATATGCTGTGTAAAGGTTATAGTAAATGAAATACCAATTTAAAGAGTTTGAAGAAATAAGTATAAAATTCTAAGTTACTTCTGTATTTTTTTGTTCCCTTGATTTTACACAGATCCTATTTCTGTTCCCTTCTGAGTCAAGATATCCATTGTGATACCTATATTGGGACCTTGAATTTGAAATAATCCCTAAAATCATTAGTTGGTATCATGATAGATAGATTCAAAGTATTTGTTTTCTAAAAGGTTAAGAAGCTTCCTTATTTCCATCTTTATTATATTGCTGACCTGCCTAAGAATCAAATCTTTAGGTATTTACTTTGTAACATTAGCTAATATGCTTACTGGAGCTATCTTCGGCCAACTAGACTAGGCTGAAAAATAAGTTATTTGTACTTCCTCACTTGAAGGTCTCATTCTTCAACCTCTTTTTTTGTCCCCCCCCAAAAAAAAAACAAGAAAAAATGTTTAAAAGAAAACGAAGTGTCTTTCCCTGAAGATATCCCTGGGATAATTACCTGGGCTTCATATTCTCTCCTGCTTTCCCCATGCCTGTTTTCATATGTATTTCCATGTATCTCTTTATCAAAGCAGTTTTCTCAATAGTTAGCATTAGATCTGCTGCACAGTGGATAGAGCAATGGGCTTGGAATTAGGAAGAGTCACCTTAGTGAATTCAAATCCAGCCTTAGACACTTACTAGCTGTGTTACTTTGAGCAAGTCATTTAACCCTGGTTGCCTCATGTGTAAAATGAGCTGGAGAAGGAAATGACAAAGCATTCCAGTGTCTTTGGCAACAAAATCCTAAATGAGGTCATGAAGAGTTGGACACAAGTGAAATGACTAAAAAACAATATTCTACAGCCCCCTGATCCCAGAAGTTTTAAATTTTTATTTTTCCAACTTCTTTATACATTTTAGGACACGTAGACCACACTAAAACATCACCATCATTCAGTGAAGCCTGTCATTTCCATAAGAGATTGTTGGTTGTCATAGTGGAAAGAATACTTGAATTGGATGGAGTCCATCCTCAGAAAATTATTAGTAATATGTAACCTTGAGTAAGTCACACAATCTCTATTTTCTTCAGTTTCTTCATTTTTAAAATGATAATTATAGCACTTAAACTTGCAGAGTTGCTATAAGGATTAATTCAGATAATATTTATAAATAGTTTCACAAACTTTTAAAATGATATAGAAATCTGAGAATATAGTTTTATTTTTCTTATAGAAAATATTGTTTTATCCTTCAATACTTCACTCAATCCAATTATTATCAGATCCCTCTCCAGTTACACATCACAACTGATCCACACCTTCTCATATTGGGAGGTACCCAAGTTTTCCCATCATGCTGGAGGACTTTTATTAAGTCTCTTTAACCTTCACAAGTACCATTGAATCACATATATGTAGTCTACATGTCAATCCTTGCTTTTGCTTTGTGATTGGTCCACCGTTTGTTCTGACCATGCATTTTAATGATATACTTAAATTTCTTCTTGCATGCAAGCCATTATTCACACAGCATGTTGTCCAAAGTTTGTATTTGTCCTCTGATTCACCTGTAGAGATTGTGATATTTCATGGCTGTCATTCTATCCCAAGCCCATAAGTTAAACTGCTATCAAACACCTTAAGGATTTGCTAAGACGTGAATTTAGGAGTAATGTATGGAAAAACTTCATAAAATTAGTGTTATCCCAATATGGAATACACTGGTGATGTGGCATTTATGTCTCTGCCTTCTGTCATTCCTCTGTGGATTGCATGTAGTCATCTTTATGAGTATAGAAAGACATCATGTCACTATGCCTATTATGTGCCAGTGGAGTGTAATAACTGAATTGCCTATGATTTGGGAATCAACTCAAACTTCCAACCCACTAATCTGTATGTAGTGGGGGTAGAGGGTGGGGATAGTCTTCCTAAGATCCTACTGAGTCTATACTGGTCATTGGAAGGTATTTGCCTAGGTTGCTTTGTCTTATGTCAAGCCCATATGGTGGCATTAAGTTGCTTGGGTTAACCTTTAATGTCTTAGTCCAAAGTAACTCTAAGGACACAAAAAGAAATATTTCTTCAAATAATAAAATATGAAATCTGCTATCTGTATCTGGTTCATATACCCCAACCACATTTTAGGATTCTTTTTCTCAATTCTTTGCCCACTACATTTATGTTTTTTAAGACTTTGCTGAATCTTTTCTCTTCCACCTTTGTTGGTCTCAATTTATGCTGTTCTCATAGTGCCATATCTTCTGGTATGCACTGGTCATGGCTTCTTTTCCACTCTGTGTGCTCCAGACACTGAATGTTCTCATCTTTTGCAAGCAGCACTGGACACTCCTTCCTCTGGAATTTTGACCCTTCTTCTTCTTCTTCTTTTTTTTGGGGGGGGTCAGGCAATCAGGGTTAAGTAACTTGCCCAAGGTCACACACCTAGTAAATGTTAAGTGTCTGAGGCGGGATTTGAATTCAGGTCCTCCAGACTCGAAGGACAGAGCACTATTCACTGCCCCTCGTAGCTGCCCCAACCGTTCCCTAGTAAGGCCATACTGTGATAAATGATCTTTCCTTTTCTCTCGCCTGGCACTAGATTTCCATAGTTCTTTTTTGCCCTTAGCATACCATGCCACTGAACATATACTTCACCCCTTTTAGTTCCCCTTTATGTATTATTTTTCTCCATTATGAAGTTCCTCTAAGCAAAGAATACTTTGCTTATATTTATCTCACTAGTGTCTCTCTCTCTGTCTCTCTCTCTCTCTCTCTCTCTCTCTCTCTCTCTCTCTCTCTCTCTCTCTCTCCCCCTCATGTGGAATCCTAGGAAGGTAAGGTCATTGAATAGAAGAAAGTGAACAGCTGAGGAAAAAGGGTAAGGATAGTTCATTTCTCTCATATCACATGGTACACACAAGGGCAGGGCAATCCTTGTGCTATTTCTGTCCTACAAAGGATTGGGGCAGTCTTTTTTTCTGTGGACATCTATGTTCCTTTCATATTCGTACAGTGACAAAGAAAAACAAGGACGACCCCTTGCATGTTGAATTGAGCCACTGTGTGAAATTTATGGGAAGTAGGGGCTATAGTTAAGTAGGATGGGCAGGCACAGATAAGACTAGAATTGTAGATCCATATGAGTATTGGGGTTCATAATTGCACAAATTTTGCATTACTTTGGAATGGGTTTGTGTTTTTTCTTCTTCCCATATTGATAGAATCCCCACCATTTGCAATGAATATATATGGGGGAAAAGAATTTTGTCTCAGACATGTCTGTTTAGGGACAGGCTGAGCCTAGGATAATTGATCTTCACCAATCAATACCTTATGGTGATATAAGTCTCTTAGCTACAATCATTCAAAAATGGTTTATCTAGTACAAAATACTTTTTTTTCCCAAGAATCACATCAGGAGTCAAAAATTCCAGAAATACTGTGAATTTTGTCTGTATCTGGTGGAAATAAATTGCATAAAGAATTAGATGGTTCAGAAGGCTAGTTCTTATTTTCCATTTTCTACACTTTAGATATAATATTGAGAGATTTTGTTACATAGTGGTTAGAGGGCTGGCCTTGGAGTCCCAAATCTTTGAATTTGTATATTGCCTCTAACACATACTGACTGTGAGACCATTTAGCTCTTTGTATCCCAACATCTCTGTAAGTTTATAACTTATAGAGGAGTTGATAATTTCTATCTGTAGAGAGATTGTTCACCCTGATCCCCACACGTTGATGAAAATCATAGTCGTTTACTCCAAAAATAATAATTTATATATGTCTCTGAGGTACTGAGTTCTTGACATCTTAGTAACTTTCTAGAATTGCTGAGAAATTCTGAAGATACAGAGGTGTACTATAATAATCCTAAAAATTCTGCTATGCAGACTAATATGCAGGACAGTACTAAGAAGGGAGTTATAATAATCGATGACCGCATAAAATTCTCTTGTTGTCTGGGTTGATAAAAGCCCATAATAATATTTGTAGCACACTTTGTTTTTTCATATTAAATTGCACTAAGCAAAAAGCTAGTAATTTATTAAATTCCCTCCATGTATGCTTACCTGCTATTGGTAACATCTCTCTACAGGTTGTAGGAAAAAATGGGATGGTCTTGTTATTTAAATAGAGACTAAATAAAATCATCAAAATCAGAATTGTATTCTGGCACCTAATTTTAGTAAGGATAGTAATGTAAGCTGGAAGAGGAGCCCCATGTTGTGACTAGTTAGTCCCACCAGTGGGGGGGGGAAAACATTTAAGAATATACTGGTGATTATATAGAAATATAGTAAAGGTTTACAGAAGATATAATTCCATCCCTAACACTTGATATACAAAGTATACTGAAGTCTTTGGTGTAAATGCATAGTTGTTTCAAGGAAGCTACTCGTGGCATTTCTGAATGTTGTGATTATTATTGATTCTCAGGTTTATGAAGAATATCTGTAATCAGCACAGTAGGTTGGGTGCATAATTAGGTGAGCCCTGTGAGACTTGTAACGTATAAGCATATGTGAACCAATCAACCAGATGGCATCAAAAACAATTAAAGATACTATCTTTAAAAATAAATGTCACAAGAGAGACAAAGTGAGATATTAGTGGGATGCTTATCTGATAATTAAAAGAAAGAGTTGAATGAACAGGAATAAAAGGAGGACATTAAAGAAATTGGAAAAGAATTAGAAAAGAAGCTTATAGTGAGATAACAAAATGAATGTTACATATTAATAAAAGTCTAGGAGCCTGGGACTTCATGACAGAGACTTGTTCTACGTGCACTATGAATTTTCATTGATCACCACTGCCACCATTATTATTATTATCACCAACATCAATCTTTTTTCTATCATTCCTTAACTTTCTAGTCCCACTGCCACACTCCCAGTCACTGTACTATCACAATAGTCTTCCAATTCTGTCTTTCCACCTCTTCTTTATTTCTGTGGCTTTCCGTCAATCAGGATTATCAGACTTCTCTTCCTTATTCATTGAAAGGCTCCAACACTATTTTTCTCAAAAACTTAAATGGCTTTCTATTACTTATCTCCTAAATATCTCCTTTCCCTGACCTTTGATCCCTTCTGCAATCTGGTACCTTTCCAGGGTTGTCTCAGTCCTCTACCTGCTACATATTCTATCTAGCCAAACTGAAAGCTGTCCTTTGAACCTTTCCCTTTATACTTTACCCTTAAAGCAATTTGGCATATATTCTTCCCTAGGTTTAGAAATATCTTCCCTGCCCTTCTTTGCCTGTCAATCCAACCTATCCTTTGGAACCAGACTCACAAGTGAACATCAGAATGATTTTACCTAGTTAGAAATAGACTTCTGCCCCCCGAGCTTCACACAGAACTCTTAGCTTTCATCTCCCTAATGGATTCATCACTTGTTTGGTTTGCATCATCTTCATTTGTCCTAATATTCCTCTACGAGATTATAAGTTCTATGAATACAGTGGCTGTGTATTATGAAATATTTACCTCCTTCCAGCTCCTAGAACAGGTCTCTCTATACTTTAAACAATTTAAAAATGGTAACTGAATTAAATTGAATGCCTTCTGAGTGTAAGTTAGTAAATCACCTTGGGGGGAATATGAAGGCACTGAAGTCCATGAAGATTTTACGATCTTGTTGAAGACTGTGAGAGGACCTAGAGCTAAGTACTAGCTGCAAGGTTACAAAGCAATTAATGTGAAAGTTAAAATTTGTATGAGAGTCTTGACTAGCTGACCTGTAATATTCTTTCCAACCCTAAACTTATGATAAAAAGGTGACAATATGGCAGGAACTGTGAACTTTGTATGGAATGCTATGTGTCTACAATCATCTAGATTGTATTACCAAAATGCACCCCTATTTACCCAATAGAACCACTAACAAATGAAAATGATTTTAAAGTTAGAATGGACCCTCGAGGTCATCTAGGACAGCCCCTTAGTTCTATGGGTCAGTGATTGAGGTCTAGAGATTTTAGGTGATTTACTGAAATTCATACAAGTTGCAAATGGAAGAGGCAGCACTGAAATTCATACTTTCTAATTCCAAATGTAGCTCGCTTTCTACCATACCACTCTGCCTCTTTTAATAGTTGTTCTAATGGAAACTATGGATAGAGAATTGGACCTGGAGCCAGGGAGACTCCTCTTCCTGAGTTGATATGTGGCTTCAGAAACTTAGAGTCTATATGAGCCTGCAGAGGTCACTTAACTGTGTTTGCCGCAGTGTCTTTATGTGTAAAATGAGCTGGAGAAGAAAATGGAAAATTACACCATAATCTTTGCCAAGAAAACCCAAAATGGGGTCACAATAGAATAGGACCCAAGAGACAATGAATGAACAAAAACACAGACAAGGACTTCTCCAGTGAGAATTTCACCAATTTGGATTGAGTTAAAGGATGAAAAGGGAAGAAAACAGGGAAATTTAGACTTCTCAGCATGTAGGCCAAGATAAGTTATGCCAACTACAGCATTATATTACAGTCGGCTCATGCTTTCACAGACAGTAAGAGGAATCTCCCTTCTGTAATGATAAGCACATGTCTAAATGCACACAGGTACTTAGTAAACACTAGGTTTTGTGGATCATACACAGTAGATATAATATATGTATGGATGATGTTATGGTTGATATTTGTAAGACATATTGCTACGAAGTTGAAGTCAGCCACACACTTCTGAATAACTATTTTAAGTAAAAATGAAAATCCTCCATAAATCAGCACTCTGTATGTGTATTTCTGTGTTTCTGTTTGTGTGTATTCATGGATAAATTAGACCCAGAAGACTCTTTAGTAATGTAGTATGGTATATAATATTTACAATGGCTTTGCTAGATTCTGCGGTTTATGTGATGTTTCTTCAGGGGCATATTTTTGTCTTCATCTGAGTGGTTTGATACCCAATTGTTGATAGTTTTCAAAACTAGTTTAAAAATGTTTTAATGACTAATTTAAGGAATCAGTACTTTAGAAAATTATGATTTCATTTGTTTTAAGGTGAACATAGAAATTGTTAGTGAGCACGTACTTCTATCATTCTCAATAGATAGATCCATTCAATGTAAGAAAAAAAAAATTTGAGATACATGCAATTAGATAGGAAAGAAGAAAAAAAATCATCTTATTGAAGAAGGGGAATACACCATCAAATTATAGTGGAAAGAGAAGAAGATTAATCATCAGAAGTCCAGAATCCCAATCTTTGTTCAATCCCTTCAAAGATTACAATAGACACTTAATTCTTTTGAATGTTGGCCAGCCTTGGGCAATCCACATAGACAATTATCCATGGACTTTGCTTAGACCACTATCATGCTCTTCATAGGGGCCTTAAAGTCTCTCTAGTTGTAGTTACTGATTTTACAATTGACAGAATTGAGGGTAAAGAAGTTAAGAGGCTTGCTGAAGATTGTACTAATAGGAAGTAATGGAAGATGGATTTGAACCCAGGTCCTCTGACTCCAGAGATTCCATTTTTCATGTACTAAGATAATTTGGGGAATTTGGAAGTAAGACACAAATCCTCTGTCTTCTGAATGCATGGTTGGGAATTGCCATTTTCCTGCCAGTCATTTCCTTTGTCTCCTTGGGGTAACAGCAGAAATAGGAATTTGAGTCTGTCTTGATCCCTTTGATAGCTTTTATAATATAGGAGAAATTCTAAGTGATGCAGTGGACAGAGTGCTGGGCCTAGAGTCAGGAAGACCTGAGTTCAAATTTGGTCTCAGACACTTGTTAGTGGTGTGACCTTGGGCAAGTCAGTTAATGGTGTTTGCCTTAGTTTCCTCATCTGCAAAATGAGGTGGAGAAGAAAGTGGTGACAGCACTCTTAGTATCTTTGCCAAGAAAAGTCCAAATGGTGTTATGAAGAGTCAGACACATTTGAAATAACTGTACAACAACAACAAAAGAATCTTTTTAGAAGTCAGTACTTTAATGTGATTGGTACCAAAATTGGTTGGTTTTATATTGCTACTGAGGGATGTAAGCAAATTTTATTTTTATTTTTAATGGAGGGGAGGGGCAGAATCAGGGAAAGGCGTATTCATTGCAGTGTATTTCTTCTAGTGGAAATCCCTTTTCTCATGTGCTCCAAAAAAAGTTGTTAAATAGGTGGAAGACCGATGAGGAACACATATACACATTCAGGTATTGTAAGAGAAGTGCATTTCATTAGTTTCAAAATGTAATTGTAATTGTTGGAGTCTTAGTAAAGTCTGGGGGGTTTCACTGCCAGAGTTAGATTCCCAAAAAGGTGTGTATGTCTTTATGTCTTTTCAGTTTGTCCCAGGTCATTGAGGGTTGTTTTGTTTTTTGGTGTTGGGGGGGGGTTGTTGGTTTTCAAGAATATCATTGTATACCTTGGTTGGGTATGGTATTGAACAGAGTGCAACTCAATGAAAAAGACTAGTATTGCTGGCTGAGGAGTTGAGATCTGGACCTAGTGATATCCCTGGTATTAACAGTGGCTTGAGCATGGGCAGATCACTCACACATTCTAGACCTTGTCTTCTCTCTATATAGAGAGTATCCTACTACTCGTTCTTAAAGGTCCAGTTCCACTCTCACATTCTATGGTTCCCATATCCTAGAATCTCAAGAAAATAAATTAGTGAAATTTATTGCCTCGATTCAACTATTTCCTGTCATTAATGCAGTGTATATCTTTTTATCATTTACATGTCTATGTTGGAATTCTTTTTCCAGCTGCCTGCTAATGATGTGGAAAATTAATTGTATGGCCAGCACTTAATAGACTGGTTTGCATCTTTGTTGGTGTTTGGTTTTTTTCAGTCATGTCAAACTCTTCATTAACCTATTTGGGTTTTTATTGGCTAAGATAGAAGAGTGTTTTTTTGCCATTTCCTTCTCTAGCTTATTTTACAGCTGAGAAAACTGAAGCAAACAGGGTTCAGAGACTTGTTCAGGGCAACATAGCTAGTATCTGCTGGCAGTTTTGAATTCAGGTCTTTCTGATTCCAGGTAGAGCACTCTATCCACTGACCCACCTGGCTGCATATAAGGGATGTTTAATAAATGCTTTCTCACTGATTAAAAAAAAAAGATAACAAATGCTATCTAAAATACCATTTCTTTAGCTTTATTTGTATTTACTTTTAAGTCTTTCCAACTCATAAGGGATTTTAAAAAAATCTACAATGGAAAAAATGTTCACTTAATATTACTAAATAAAATGAAACTATGTAGTTTTGATTATTTCCTTACAGAAGAAAGTGTGATACCAAGTAGTAGAAAACACTTGAAAGTCAGTGTTGAACTGGAAAGCTCAGACTTTAAGAAAATGTATGTATGTATATGTATTTCTGGAGAGAAGTACACATGTGGAAGTGATCAGTGATGAGTATATATACTTTATGATATGTATATGTTTAACTATGCATTCCCCTAAAACTTTTTAATTCAGATTCTTACAAGTTAAATCATATGTAAAATAAACATGTAAAGCTGGCTATTGAAAGAAATTTGCATTGACTTTTTGATTTACATATATCAACTTTACTTTGGGTTTATATATATTGAGTTTTAAAATAGAGAATGCTAGGCAGGATCATTGTCTGTTTACAAAAATGTGGAGGTATCTGCAAAAAGCCTTGTCTTCAGTTTCCCAATGCTGAGAAAACCTGGTCTTGTACTTTGTTTTTCCATTCTTAAAGTGGGCAGAAAGGTCCTTCCATAAGTAAAAAGTAGCTCCTAACATTTCCTCCTTCAGTTTTAGTGCCTCTGTGTAACACAGAGTTGCAAAAACTAAAAACTAGACATAAAAATAAAAGCTTTCTTGCTTTTACAACATTTAGGGAAGATTTTGAAACTTTTAAATTTGGACAGTTTTATGCTTGGAATTTAGTCTTCTTAGTCCAAAGTCAACAGGGGAAAGAAGGATTTGCTTTTTTATAAAGTGGTTTTGAAATATATATGTGCATAAAAATGTATATATATATACTTCCTTGTAGGTTTATGAGTAAGGGGACAGGGAACTTGAAGAAAATGCTTCAATTCTTGAAGTACTTTGAAAAGCTTTATTTCTTTATAAAAAAAAAACTGTACTAGCTTCTAAGGAACTACCTGAAAACATACAGATCAGACAAAAGGAGAATATATATAGAGCGTTATTAGTCATATTATCAGCTGGGGCAGCCAAGCAGTGAACCAGAGTAATATAAGTTACAATGAATTGTATGTGTTTTAAATTGGGGATTCTTAAAGAAGTCTTTTCTTTTTAATTTATTTTTTAAAAATTTATTTTATTAATTTAATTTGATTTATTAACAATCACTTCCATATGCTTTTGAGTTTAAAATTTTTCCCACTTCCTACCACCCTTTCCAAGATGGTGCATAATTTGATATTGGCTATACATTTACATTCCTATTAAACATATTTTCATATTAATGAATTTGTAAGTGAAAATTAAAACTAATAGGAGGAACCATCAGAAATAGGAAACAGAACTCAACAGAAGAGGGAAAAAAAAGATAGTTCATACCAATCACATTCTCAGTCATGATTACTATGTCTTTTTCTCCATCCTTCCCCCCTTTTATGCTTTTCTTTCTCCTTTCTCCTTTCCCCCCTTTACTAGTGTTTTGCTTTTGACTATTGCCTGCTTCATTCTCTCCTCCCTTATATTATCCCTTTCTGTTTTCTTACCCTTTAACCTTACTTCTTCTTCCCTCCCTTCTATCCCCCCTCCCTTTCCTTTCCCCTTTTCCCTGCAACTGCCCTTAGGGCAAGTTAGATTTCTATACCAAACTGATTGTGTTTTTCCCTTTCTGAGCCAAATTTGAAGAGAGCAAGGTTGAAACAATGCTCATTTTCTGTCTTTTCCTGTAATGTAATTTACCCATGTCTGCCTCCTCCTTTTTCAATACATTTACTAAGATGAGACTAATCCTCTCATATGGATCCATTTAACCCATTTGATTAGATTCTTTTTTATCATTACATCGAAGTCAACTAATATCCACCCTCTTTATGTATACTCCTTTAACATGGTATATAATAAGAATACAGTTCTCAAGAGTTGCAAGTTTCATCTTTACTTGTAGGTATGTAAACAGTCCACCCATATTAACAACATATCATGTCTTTTCTGTCCTATTTACCTTTTTATGTTTTTCTTGAATCTTGTAGTTGAAGATCAAATTTTGTGTTGAGCTCTGGTCTTTTTATCAGGAAGGTTTGGAAGTCACGTATTTCATTGAATATCCATCTCCTTCCTTGAAAAATCATGCTCATTTTTGCAGGGTAGTTGATCCTTGGCTGCAATCCAAGCTCCTTTGCCTTACAGAACATCATGTTTCACGCCCTGAGGTCTTTTAATGTAGAACCTGCAAGGTGTTGTATAATCCTGACTGTTGTCCCATGATACTTAAATTGTTACTTTCTGGCTGCTTGCAGCACCTTCTCTTTCATCTGGTAATTTTGGAATTTTGCTATTATATTCTTTGGTGTCTTTCATTTGGGATCTCTTTGTGGTGGTGAGCAGTGTATTCTTTCTGTGGTTATTTTTACCTTCTGGTTCTTTTCCTTTATGATTTTCTGAAAGATACTGTCCAGGCTTTTTTTTTTCCATCATGAATACTCAAATAATTTTTAAATTGTATCTCCTAGATTGATTTTCCAGGTTGGTTGTTTTACCAATGAGAGGTATTTTATGGTTTTAATGTATTTTTTAAATTTTTCTTGTTTGTGTTTGACTGATTTTTTGCTCTCTCCTACATTCATTAGTTTCCATTTGTCCAATTCTAGTTTTTAACAGATTGTTTCTTTTGTTAGTTTTTGTACCTCCTTCTCCAATTTTCCAAGTGTCATTTTAAGGCATTTGTTTTCTTCAGTGTACTTTTTTTCCAATTGGCCAATTGTATCTTTTAAGGATTGTTTTACCTCTCTCGTTAGATTTTTAAAATCCTTCTGGAGGTCTTCTAAGAAGGCTTTTTGGGCTAAACCAGTTCATATTCCCTTTTGATGTTGCAGATGTGGGTTTGTTGACAATGTTGTCCTCTTCAGAATTTCTGTCTTGATGTTCACTTTGCTCCTAATGAATCTATGTCACATTTTTTTTAAACTCATGGTTTTTATTTGTTCCCTGGCCTTTAAAGGGGTTGAGCTCTCCTGCTGGGGAACAGAGGCCACTGACCAAAGCTTCTTGTGTTGGGAGCCTAGGTCTTGGTCACTGGGTTTGTGGGGCCTCTTGTGTTTGCAATTGGAGGCTGTAAGGTTCTGGGAACCTACCTTGTGTTGTATTAGAATCTGTAAAGTTGGAACTTTTAGGCAATTCTAGGTTGCCTGCTTTTCCTTTTTAGCTTTCTTCAGCTCCTTTTAGATGGTTGCTGCAGGGTGTTTATCTGCCTGGGGCCCCTTGCAATGCTGCCTCCCTGGTTTCTGTTAATGTATTCAGAGATTTTTTTTTCCTTAGGGAATTGGTGTTAAGTGACTTGTCCAAGGTCACACAGCTACTAAGTCTTAAGTGTCTGAGGCTGGATTTGAAGTCAGGTCCTTCTGACTCCAAGGCCAGAGCTTTATTCACTGCTCCACTTTGGGAGATTCCTTTGTGGTATAGTGCTGAGGCACCTGGTGTTTTTCTGAGCTGGTTTCCACTGGTTCCCCTGCTTTTACTGAGGCACTCAGAGGTCCAGGTGTTGGTATTTGCCTGCTCTACCACCTGGGGTTCAGGGTGTCATCCGGGTTGGCAGTTGGGTGCTGTAGCATTCTGACAGCTCACCTGGTGCTGGCTTGGAATCAGCAAGGCTGAGACTTTAGGAAGACTCTAGGTTGCTTTCTTCAGCTCCTTTCAGATGAATGCTGCAGAGTACTTATTCGCCTGGGGCCCTTTGTAGTGCTGCTTCCCTTATTTTTGCTGAGGTAGTGTGAGACCCCTTTGCTGGGCTGCTGTACTGCTATTCCCTGTCTTTCCTCTAGTTCAGTTTTTCCAGGGGTTTATTTTTTCCTGGGGTAATATTTTCTGGATTTTTAGAGAGTTGATAAGGGAGGGTGAGAGTGACTACTCTGCCATCTTGGCTCCCAGAAGTAGAAGTCCTATTTTTAATTTAAACATGCCTAGATGATTCTGTATTATTTGGAGGCTAGAAGGGACAAATACTCTATGGGAAAGAAAAGGAACAAAATGAAAATATAAAGAAATCCATAACGTTATCATAAAATCCAATACTAGAGCCACGACTAGTAATATTTATATCTGTGGCCAGGTGAAGGGGTAGGAAAGATCAGCACAAAAGGTTAGATTGCCTTAGTGTGAAATATAATGGAAGAAAGGAGGAATGGGGTAAAGGTAGAATTATAAATCATACGGTTGGATAATTGAGAGGTGTGTACAGTGCTGAAGAGAAGGACTGGACTGGGCTAGGGGAGGCACTGAAGGTGGGGTTTGAAGAAGATGATCTCTGGCCAAAAAAGGGTGCCTAGGTGATATGTTGCAGATGCCTTGTAAATTTGAGAGCTCAGGCAAAAAATTCCAGTTGTCTCACCAAAGTTATGACTTTGTTTGGTCGATATGAGATACATTTAAGTCACATAGATTAGAGACTCAGTGAAGTTTCAGTATCACATTTAAGAATAGCATGAACTCTTTTGTTCTTGAAATTTCCCTTTGTGGAGATTATTTAGACTGCCTACATGGAACAGGGGCACATAAGGAAATATGCCAATGAATATACATTAGGAAATTAATTTGATAAGGGTTGAGGATGTTTGTAAGCTGACAATCTGAAGGTGTCACAGAATCATATTGATGTGGAAACTTTACTTTCAGGCAAATTTACAAAGCTGGATAGGGACATGAAAGAACTTAGAAATCCCATCCCTGTTGTCCAATAAGTGGACAGTTAGCCTCTCCTCCTTATATACACCCAGAGGAATTTGGGAGGAAATTTTGGACTAAGCCTATAAGGTGAGGGGATAAAAAAACCCTAACTATTGGCTTTCAGGTTAATTTCATGAATGCTATTTCACCAGCCTGAGGCAAGTATCTTGCAAGCATGTATTGACCTTGGCTAAATGCTAGAGCCCAGAGACTAATTTCCCTCCCAGGGTTCTCTGGTGCCATTTGATTCAAAGGAAAACTGCTTAAGTACTTGATTTTCTTTTCATGGTTCCCTAAAGAATCAAATTCTACTTTTGAAGGAGAGTAGGTAGAATGAGATAATTCAGAGAGGAGGAAATATGAGCAAATGCATCCAGGGGTACACCAACTCATGATATTCCTCAATGTACAGTACAGCTCAAGGCCACCATTTGAGTCAGCAGACTGCAGGACACAGAAAAGTTCTATTATTTGAAATCAGAATATTATTTTGACATATGACTCTGCTACTTATTTTAAAAATGTGTATGTCTAATTTTACTTGTTTTAGATTAGAACACGACAGGAAGAATGAATGAACAAAGCTGCTTTTATTAAGCTCTTACTACATGTAAAGAGCTGGGAGTGTAAACAGAAAAAACAAGACAGTCTTAGTTCTCAAATAATTTACCTTTCTATTATTAGAGAGAAAAAAAATTAGAGATTGATTTTGTAAGTCAAATGGAAAGTCTCCACGGTGCTTATGGTAAAGGCAGGTGTTAATGCATCTTCCTGAATGTTATTTCTACCTATAAAATTACATTTATTTCTAATGTTGAACCATTTGACACGACTTTATGGGCAAGAAGTTTCATGAATATAGGTATTCCTTCTACATCACAAGGTTTAGGGGTTTCCCACCTGGATTTGGAAAATCTTGTAAAATTGTCTGGCCCTCCCTTCTTTTGAGAGAAGATGTCTGAATGTTTTTATTTTCTTTTATGGGGTGTTTATAATACTTTATTGTAAAATTTGGGTGAATATTATAATACCATACATACATTTTATGCATTTCTGAGTGTTTAAACGTTTTCTGTGTTGTCTGCTTACTTTCATATGTTTCTGTAGCTTCCACAAAAGTCCCCCAAAATACCCTTTTAATTTCTTATGCTAACCGTCGATATATATCAAAATCACAATGGGAAAAGTCATAATGTGGAAGAGGTAATTGTACATTCTAATGAGAATATACCCTGGGAACAAAACAATGAAGAAGGTGTGGCCTTGGACAAATAACTTTTCTCTATGGAACTCAGATTCTGATCTATAAATGTAGTGGTTATGAAAAAGGTGAAGTGAAAATGACTTTGTTCTGAATTTGAAGATATCTCTATGTGAGAGGGTTGCTGGAGACAGATTGAACTGGTTAGTATGAGTATTTACACCTAAGAAATCAGTAAAAGCCATAAATCAGAATTCAGTGTATTATTTTGTTGATTGTCTACACTTAAGGAAGTTATTAAAAAAATTTAATACCGTACATTAAATTTGAAAGTGTATGAGTACAATTTTTTCCCCAGAGAGATCTTTGTTAAATATATGTCAGTATTCCTTTGTTCTATACGGAAGAGGCTAGGTAACCAGGAGGCCTCAATATTTCTGTGAGTTAGGGGGATGTCAACCCCAAGAATATGAAGACATCTCTTATAGGGAAATGGGTAGATAGGAACAATGTGTTCAGTGGCTATGAAGTAGGTGTTGTAAAGCAGTTAGAGCTCAATCAGACATTGAAGACATCAAAGTCATCCAGTGCATTCCAGGTCATCACTAATCGTTGTGACTTTTGTCCTGCCAATGGACTTCAGTGACACTGGAAGACAGTGAGGCTCACTTTGTGCAACTCTGCCTCACTTAAATCAAATTCACTCAGAAGTCAAGACATCCCCCATGACATCTGTGAGAGTCAGGTGAAGGTTAGATTTCCACAGAGAAAGAGAATAATGCAGAGATTTAAAGAACAAAGATCCCAGGAAGTGCTACACTGTAGGTGGGCTGGGCTTGACCAATAGGAAGTAAGTGGATTGTTCCCAGAAGACCCCAAAATCAAGATAAGGGTCAAGCCAGCTCAGACCAGTTGGGGTCAACCTGAGGACATCTGAAAAGTGCTAGTGCACCTGCTTAATGAACTTCATTACTATTATCTGACACATCCTGCATAAAATTAGAGCCTCATTAACGAGTCATGGGATGTATGACCAAGGGAGGGGGAACATACTTGAGCATATCAAGGGGAAACATGTAAGGAAAAGTGTAACCTGGGAAGGGATGGACCAATCCCGGCCTGGGAGGTTTCGCGCCGAATTCAACTGCATAAAAGCACACTTGCCCTTGCACTCAGGGCCCACCCCTGAAGAGGGGTGGAGCCCACTTCGGGCCAGAAACGTCTAAATCCTCTGGACTTTCTTTATAATAAATTTTCTTGATACTAAATTTTTTGGTGTCAAGCCTATTTCTAACAACATCATTGGTCCTCTTCAAAAACAAAGGGTGAACAACAATGGAAGCGCCCTCTTTTGTGGCCCAGGCATTCCAGGGATAAAGCCTAGTTCTCATTCCCATTGCTATGATCCCTTTTATAATCTGAATCAAAAGGCTTTGTTCATATCAACAGCAGCCTTGATTCAACTGATTATTCTAAATGGTTTTATTCTCTAGTATGTAAGAAAAGGATTCTCAGTCCAAAAATTGGTATCTGCAGTGATGTATATACTCCCACATTCCCATTTTGTGACATCTTCACGTCTAGAACAAGGTCTTCCTTCTTTAACTTTGCTAGGATGATCAGACTACTGGTAGTGACACTTTGCCCTTAGCACATACAGAAGAGGAAACTTTCTTCCCATCTCTTCCTTTCGGAGATATCTTCAAGGCCAGAAAAAAACATCACATTCTTGAACCTTGTTTAAAATAATTGGAATGCTCTTTATCATATAGCTACCTAAATAGACAATAAAAGACTTGTACCCTTCCAAAATACTTGTACCTTTCCATCTTCTAGTTCCACAATCCCGGTGAGGTATAAGTACAGATTATTGTTGTTTGTCCTATATTCTCTAAGAGGACCAATATCTTCTGGAGGGTGACATCGTATTTTGCAAGTTAATTGTATTTAAGTGAGGCACAGTTGTGTAAAGTCTTCAGCCTTATTCTTTCCTCCAGAGTTAGAGTGTAGTGGTAAGACTTAGGACTGGATGACTGAAATGGCTCCTCTGTACAACTAAAATGACTTTCCCAGTAAAACATTGAGTGATTTGTCCCTTGAGGAAATAAAACAATGCTCACCGGAAAGGGAAACAAGACCTTTCCAATTCCATGAGCCTACTTTGTCAATTGGTATGGTATGGGTCACGTTGCATTGTACTCCTGTAATTGGGTATTGAGTAATCTATGTGCAATCTGATACAAAAGGTCGAACAATAATAGCAATACAGCATATCGGTATTTAAGTTTTGCAAAGCACCTTACATATATTATCTCATTTCATCCTCCCAACAACCCTTTGAGGTAGACACTATTAATATCTCCTCCATCCTCTACTCAAGCTGTGAAAGCAGTTCAATTAAAATGCAGATCTGATCACATCTGATTTTTGTTCAGTCATTCAATCATGTCTGACTCATCCAGACTCCATATGTCCTCCAGTATATCTTGAAGCCTGTCCAAGTTCATGTTTATTGTTTCCATCATGACACTATGCATCCATCTCATTCTTGCTGTCCCATTTTCTTTTTCCCTTCCATCCTTCCCAATATGAGGGGTCTATTCCAATGAGCCCTGTCTTCTAATTACAGGGCCAAATTATTTAAGTTTTTAGCTTCAGTATTTGGCTTTCCAGTGAATAGTCAATTAATTTATTTGAGTATTAACTGATTTTTTCTCTTTGCTTACCATATTACTTCTATTCAGAAAAGTCCAGTGGCTCCCTAATACTTTGAGAAAAAAATCAAAAATTCTGTGTTTGGCTTTTAAGTCCCTTGTATTCCCTTCCTTTCCTTTGATACTGCCCCAATTAATCCTGTATGTCTTTTTTTAAAAATTGTACTTAATGTAGTTTTAATTTATGAAACAAAAAGCATTTCTATAAAAAAATAGAATTTAAAAAAGAAAGATGATCGGGCATGAAATTTCAAATATATTATGTGCAATTTATGTTATCATGTAACTTATTTTTTTCCTCTTTTTTCTCAACCACCCCCAGCCCTAGAGATGGCTACCAATAGTCACAAAGGTGCTATGTTTAATATATATACACACATATACACATACATATGTATATATAAACACATACACACAATTATAAATGTAATATCATTCCATACATATATTTATCAGTTCTTTATCTAGTTGCAGATAGCGTCTTTTTTCCTTTGCAATTAGTTTGGTTATTTATAATCCAAATGACTTGCTCAAAATGCTTAAAACAAAATGGTTGTTACTGTATACAACATTCTGATGGTTCTCATTTCACTCGTCATTATTTAGTGCAAATCTACCCATGTTTTTCTCGAAACAATGATAATATCCTATATATATTTTGACTGTACAAAGCTGTTTTTCATGTTGTTTCCCCTAATTAGATTGTGAGCTCCTTGAAAGCAGGAATTATTTTTTGGCCTTTCTTTGCAGTCTGAGGGCTTTGTTATAATACCTGGCACATGATACATGCTTAGTAAATGCTAGTTGACTGACAATTGACAGACTGATAGAGATTGAAGAATTTACTCAGTCATACAGATAGGAACTTTCTAAGGCGGGATTCTAATGCAGATCTTGTGGACTGCTGGTCTAACCACTATGGAGCAGTATCTCTTGAATCTAGTCTTATCCTTTTATAAAGTACCTCTAATTGAAGCTTTCACTAAGAGGTTTGTTGTTGTTGTTGTTGTTTTTAAGATAAATTATTTAATATGTGTGAGTCCAGGTAAAATTTATTAAAGAAGATTATATATTTAAACTTAGTGACAGGCCCTAAATTAAGGCTGATCACCATTCGATATAGGGAAGAAAGAATTGGATTTTTAAGAGAAATTGAATAAGACTGAGTAATTAAGTTTTAGTATAATTTCACTTCCTGAATGAGTGAAGTTGAGATGTATGGTTGTTTGCTTTTCACTGTATTTAGTGGAAACTGTACTATCATATTGTTTTATGAGGCAATAATCTAGTGCCTAAATGGATAAACTGTCATCACAAATAGGTTATCCCATTCAAAAGCAAACACATTTTCATCAATAAATCAGGAAACTGGATTATTTCTTTTAGAGGCCAGACCCACATGATATTTTTATGGTTGTAATAATGATGTTTGAATCTTAAAAGCTTTTGGGAATTCAATTTAAATTTGGCAAATATCTAGAAGTTCATATGCCAATCCCATCTCACACAAGCTCTCCGATTTTCTTTATGTTGCCCTAGTAAGTTTCCAGTCCAACACAGCAAATATTCAGTAGTTTTCTGGCTTTAATTACTGTAACTGTTACTTCAGTTGTTAATTAGGAAATTGGCAACAGTTATGCAAACTATACTTGCCTTCCTCCTGCAAATTCCAAAATTCTTGTGATGATTGTAGCAGCCAGTTTGAAAAAAAAAATATGGACATTTACAAAATATCCATGGGGTCAGAAATAGAGGGAGGGGGATTTATGAAAAGTTAAGAGGATTAGAACTGTAGTGGACTTCCAGACAGGGCTGGCCTAACTATATGAGCCCTTTCCTCAAAAATATCTTTCTAAACTATCTGAATCTTTGCATTCACTTTATTATATTACCTGAAGTTTGATGAATTAGAAAATCAGTTTTGTTTATCATTATTCAGTTTTTGAAAAATAAATACTTCCGAGGTTTAAATATCTATCACTTATTCACATGCTGGTATGAATTAGTTCAGTTCCTCCCCACATTTGTTTTTGTGACCAGGAGTTTTGATCCAGTAGAAGGAATTTAGATCATTTTGTAGCACAGGCCTGCTTAGGACAACATAAGGACTCTGGGCATCTTGGAGCTTAAAGAAAGAACAGAAAAAGAAGAGTGGAATATACAAATCAAATATGCTAATTTCAGAATTTTGTCTTTGCTTCAATAGAAATGAAGGTAAAACTAATTTCTTGCTTCCTCCTGTAACACATGATCAAAATGTATAAATCTAAATCGCATCCTTAAAAACCATCTTGCCTATGAGTTGTTACTTTTCTTTCCAAATGTCTTGAGATTCTGGTAACTCTATTTTTGATTAGCAGCAGTGATGGATGGCCAAGGAAGACTATAAATAAGGTCTTTAGTTTCTTTCTCAGGACTTTAGAATCCCTTATCTACCTCCTAAATTTGTTCCTATGTGAATTACCAGAAGTCTGTAGCAGCAGTTGTCAGGTTTAACAAATCTCTAGAGAGTCTTTATCAGATATATACTCCAAAAAGGCAGAGTATCACCTCGTTGTTCATATCAGGTCAATTTATTAACATCTTGGCATCACTAACTAAGCAGGTGCCAATTACAATTATTGCTTTCTAAATTATCTTATGACCATTGTTGTATGATGTGGTGGGAATTGTAGATTTCCTTGGAAGACCAAAATTCTTCCTTCATAGAGGGTACTGTTCTACTTTTGGTACAAGAGCTATGGAATAAACAGCTGAGGAACGAGCTAGTGAACTGGGACAGTGTAAGGGGATTCTTTCATGTTTTCCTATCTTGCTCAGTATGAATTCCCAGGATTTCTTTTGGACTCGGTTATTGACACAATTGCAACTGACCCTCAGCAAGTCAAGAAGTAAGACTAAAGATGAAGAAGGTTGGGACTTTGGGATGGTAGAAGGAGTATTCACTGGTAGAGGTATAGATCATTCAATAATAATAATAACAACCACAACAGTAAGAAACAATACTTATATAGTGCTTATGCCGGAGGCACTGTGCTAAACATTTATCTAAAAAAAACGCAAACTTTTCCTCTGCTCAGGGAGTCTAATGGAGGGGACAACAAGCAAACAACTCTGTACTAAAAAAGGTATATGTATATATAGCATAAAGTGGAGATAAGAAAATGAGGTGATACACTAGAATAAAGGTGCATCAAGAAAAGCTTCCTATAGGGGCAGCTAGGTAGCACAGTGGATAGAGCACCAGCCCTGAAGTGAGGAGGACCTGAGTTCAAATCAGACATTAGACACATAACATTCACTAGCTGTGTGACTCTGGGCAAGTCACTTAGCCCCAATTGCCTAAAAATAAAAAAAGAAAAACAAACAAAAAAGAGAGAGACGATTACTATAGAAAATGTAATTAGATAGAATTTCCTTGTCTAGCATATCTTTTAGACAAAGACAATGTTAGAAATATTCCATCTTAAAAAGTTCAACAGTGTTGTTTCAGTACTAATTATTATCTTAATTTTTTTTTGTGGAAACCATATCCCTGAGCTTCTAAATTAGATGTTCTTTGAAGCTCTTAGACATTTAGACAATAATTATGAGAGGGTTGATAGACATTGAGCAAATACAGAATATGCTACTAATAGTTCTCTAGCTAAATAGTATATGCCCTGATATCATTCTGAAATGTGAAACTCATTCTTTAGAACCAAAAAGAACCACTAAATCAAGATTACGGTATATTCAATTATTTGTCAGTATACCTGATTAGTATTGAGTAAAATTTTAAATAAATGGCTTAATAATTATTTTACATTTAACATGGGCCTTTTGAAAAATAACTTGGTGCGGCAGCTAGGTATCACAGTGGATAGAGTACCAGCCCTGAGGTCAGGAAGGTCTGAGTGAAACAACACTTGATATAGATGTGTGACGCTGCGTAAGTCGCTTAACCCCAATTTCCTAAAAATAAAAAAGAAAATGTAAAAAATAAAAATAAAAATAACTTTTGAAAATTGATTATGTATCTTATTTTTTATACCACAATTATGATGTATATGTGATATGACACACTGTCTGG
>NW_027555570.1:0-35955 GCF_003287225.1 Phascolarctos cinereus
AATTAAGTGTTTACTTTTAATCTCCTCTAATTATTTATCTTGCCTCATTCCTCACACACAAAGAATTTACTTCTTTCTAGTGTGTTCCCTAAAAGAACTTTGGAAAACTTATCTCTATTTGAAGTTATTTTTATTTTTGATCTGTCAATAGTTTACATGACTTTGTTACCATATGTAGTGATTTTGGTTGACACTTGTGCCCGTAATTAACACATTATTGCTTATTTAAAATTTTCTATCACCTACTTTCATACCAAACACGCAAATCTAGCCAAACGTACATGTTAGAGATGCTTTGAGGAATTTGAACATTTTGTCCTACTGCCCAGAAAATTTTTATTCTGTGGTCACTAAGTCTTACTATTGTTAGTATTTTGGAAACAATTCCTTTTTCTCTTAAGCATCACATAGCATTTCAGCTGAACTCTGAAATACTTAAACAATGCTTAAATCTAAAATGCTATTTAATTTAGCTTTAAATATGCTAAATATTTCATTTCTATCAAATCCATATAATTTTGAAGGATTGCAAAAGGGTACTTAGGATTTTGTTTCCCTCATGGAAACAGGAACTTTCCTTTATAAGTCTTTGATTAAATTTTTTAAAAACATCATAGATTCTCATAAGATTATTCACAAAAGAAATGGTACTAGGTATGTTGCATTGAAGTTTAAAATAACTAATATGTACTTGAGAAAAATTTATTTTTGAATTTTAATTTTTTATTGTATTTTAGTAGAAAAATATTTTGTTTCTTTTATCAATAAAGATAAAGGAAAAGACAAAAGATAAAAGAAATATATGATAAAAGTAAAAGAAAAAGAAATTCTATGGTCCAATTCTGGCATTCTACATTCTCAAGGCCCTTTTAGCATGAAGTTTCTAAGATTCTATGACTCATTCATCACATTACTTTGTGTGAGTTTTCTCCTTTGAAATGAATGGTAAGTACCCTCTACAGATTTACCTACTTGGGTGTTTGGTCAGAATCTTCTGTTCTGTTCCTGAAGGACCCAGCTGTGATGTCTTTCTAGGTCTCCTTCCTATAGATTGATCAGAGAACTAGCCAAATCCATAAGCTCTTCCAGGAGAAAGCTTGAGGCTTTGGCTAAGGTGGCATGAGTTAGAGAAAGAGTCTGGTTTGTCCACTAGGAAGGGTGAATGGATGTTGTTGTAGGTGCTTTTACACGGAGTCCTTGGACCCAAGACTCCAATTTCCTGAGGTCCTTGTTAGAGACTAACCCCAAGTAATTGTCCACCTTCCACTCCAGACTCTCTGGGCTCAGCTTCCTGTGGAGAAGGAATTGACTGAAGTTGTCCAATTTATTTTCACAATGCTGCTGTGTTAGGAATGCTAAGAACTCCCTATGTTTCTGGCTTTCCTCCAGGGAAGGGAACTTAGATCTTGGAACACTGAGAAGCAGAGCTGAAATGGATTTTAGCACATAGACCACAGGACATGACAGCTGAGAGGGAACTTAAGACATAGACTGTATGTAAGAGGCTCCTTTGGCACACAGCACTACATGACCACAGATTTCAAGCTGGAAGGGACCTCAGAGACCATCTATCTGGTCTAAATCACTCATTTAATAATTGAAGAAACTGAATTTTCAGGCAGTTATGTGACTTGCCCAAGGTCAAACAGGTAAGCATCAGAAATCATTTGGAACCATGTTCTCTGAGTTAAGGATCAGTGAGTTTCCCCCTAAAACACACTGTCTCCCCAAGTCATGTCTATGGTCCATGGTTACATTTTGCTCTCACTTTTGTGATTCATTCCTTTCACTCAGATAAACTGGGAATTTCAGTATCTAACACCACCCCAGACCAGGCATAGTGAACCAACTTCCCCAGTGATCATCTAGTTCTATTCCCTCATTTTACAATTGAGGAAACGGAGCTCTACAAAGTTAGGGGACCTGCCCAAGGTCATGTAGTTTGGAGTATCAGAGCTAAGTTTCAAACTCGGGTCCTTTGACTCTAAATCCAGTGCTCTAACGATGGGTCAGCTTAGGTAGTAGTGGATAGTCAGTCGATAAATCAGGCAGCCAGGCAGTGTCCTGGGGACACAAAGAGAGGCAAAAGACAGCTCCTGCTCTCAAGGAGCTCACAATCTAATGGGATAGAGTACTGGGTCTAGAGTCAGGAAGACATGAGTTCAAATTTGTCCTCAAATACTTATTAGCTGTGTGACTGCGGGAAAGTCACTTAAAAATGTATCTACCTCAGTTTCCTCAACTGTAAAATGGGGTATAATAATAGTATCTACCTCATAGGGTTGTTTTGATGATCAAATTAAATAATAACATAGATGTGTGTGTTACCTGGGAGAAGGCTGTAAGGGGCTTGGTGATCCTTTCATCTATACTAACGCAAGGCAACTTCAACCTCCTGCTGCACCTACTGGTCTGCTCTCCCATCACTGCAATGAGAAGAGCCTCCAGCATGATGAGGAGCAATCTTCCCTCCGACTGCGGACCTTCAATCTCTTGCTTGCTTGTCTTCTGAGGGGAGAGGAACAGGAAAGTTGGTGGGGGGTCAGATTTTCATTCCCTGGTCATGCCCTACCCATCCTAGTGATTCTGAACTTCTGTAGACCATCATCCAAACCCCAGCGCCCGCTATTTGATTCAGTTTCCTTACATGAGAATGAGCCGGAGAAGGAAATGGCAGACCACGCCAGTGTCTTTGCCAAGAAAACCCCAAATGGGGTCGTGAAGAGTCGGTCACGACTGAAATGACTCAACAACAACGACAACAACAACAATGCTTGTTGGCTGATTGATTGTAGGGAAGGTTGAGGATGGAATTTGACAGGGCTAGGAGGCAGGGAATGAAGAAGAATCAGCAAAGAAGTGAAAAAAATGGAATCTCCTGAATAAAAAAGGTAGGGAAAGAACCTATAAAAGGCAATGAAGGACAACGGAGGAAGGAATTTAGATACTCCTGCAGTTTACTAATTAATGTATTTTTAGTTTTCAACAATCACTTCCAGAAGCTTTTGAGTTTTAAATTTTCTCCCCCTCTCTTACCGCCTCCCTCCCCAAGATGGCGTGCAATCTGATATAGGCTATACATATACATTCCTATTAAAAATATTTTCACATTAGTCATGTTGTGAGATTTAGAACCAATAGGAGGAAGCACCAGAAAAAAGAAACAAAACACACAAAAGAAAAAAAATAGCAAAGAATATGCTTCGATCTTCATTCAAACTCCGTAGTTCTTTCTTTGGATGTGGATGGCATTTTCCATTATGAAGCCTTTGGAGGTGTCTTAGATCCTTGTATTACTGAGAAGGGTTAAGTTTATGAGTATTAGTCATTGTACAATGAGGCTGTTATTGTGTACAACGTTCTCCTGGTTCTGCTCACTTCACTCAGCATCAGACTATACAAGTCTTTCCAGGTTTTTCTGAAGTCCGCCTCCTCATCATTTCTTATATCACAGTAGTATTCCATTACATTCATATACCACAACTTGTTCAGCCATTCCCCAATTGATGGGCATCCCCCTCAATTTCCAATTATTTGCCACCACAGAAAGAGCTGCTATAAATATTTTTGTACATGTGGGTCCTTTCCCTATTTTTATGATCTCTTTGGAATATAGCCCTCAAAATCCAGGCCATCATTCTTGCACCAGCCACCACCTCCTCTTTTCCCCAACTGAACTCCTTGGTGAGCTAGTATAACTAACCTGTCCTCTTGAGTCTTGGCCTGCTTATCATATTGAAAAGTGTACCCTGCCAAGCCTCAGCCTTGGATCACTCTCACCAACTACTACCTTCAAGAGAAGAGGGTAGTGTAGAATTGAAATCTTTAAGTGGAGGTAGTCTGATCATTTATGAGAATATAGTGAAGGGTTCAAATGGGATGATCTTCTGTGGCCTCTGATAGCCTTTCAAGCTCTGAGATTCTGTGGTGATGATTCAGTAAAATGTGGCACCCAGAATTGAACACAATACTCCAGGTGTGATTTAACCATGATAGAAGGCTTTCTTTCCCTCCCCTATGTCTTATTTTGCCTAAGTTCCCATGCATCAGTTTTTCACTTCTTTTCCAAAGGAGATCACTTGAACTAAGCCCCTTGATTTTACATGCAGATTCTTTCAAGGGATTTCTGGTTCACAGGAAGCCACATTCAATTCTCAGTGACCTGGTCCCAAAGCAGAGGGTCAGGCTTCTTCCTCTCTGCTGTCCCTTCCTCAGAATATTTCTAAAACTTAGGTAAGGCTCCTGTCTAAAGTTTGGCCACGTGTGAACAATGTATTATCTTTTTCAAAGCTATTCAATGTGCAATATTGGTAGCTAGTACAGGACAGTGGCTCCCCCCCACCCCCACCACAGAAATTGTAAAGATACAGTGACCTAAGTGCACAGATAAACAAGAAACATAAAACATGCCAAATAGGCCATTACACTCATTCTACTCCCCGTAGAAAGTAATGTCAACTTTAAGGGACTATGGAGCTCATATTTTTTATTCATCTTGGGTCTGCACTGCCCAAGCAACTCGGAGGGTGTAGATCTCATGGCCACCCCAGGGTGTGACTTTCTTTAGTCATTCAGTTACAGGATGATATAGCTGCTGGTGATCATTTTCTTTAAGAAGTGTACTTGTTAAAGAAGTCTTCTCCCTCTGGGTAGCTGACACCTGACTCAGAAACTCTATAATTCAAAAAGATAGCCGGGGAGCACAGTGGATAGTGTTGGAGTTGAAATCAAGAAGACCTGAGTCTGAATCATACCTCAGGCTCTCATTGGGAGAATGATTACATCTGCCTGAAAAGTTGTTGTGAGGTTCAAATGAAATAATATATGTAAAGTACTTTGTAAGCCTTGAAGCATTAAATAAGTGCTAGCTATTATTATAAGGTAAGAGCCAAGGATGGACACGTCCATTTCTCAGGGTCGCTAGTTGATCTGTGCTCAGGGAGTGAAATACTACGGTAGAAGATGATATCTAGGAAATTGAGATTCACTCCAGTCTAGCACTGTGGTTTCCAAGCACCCCTTCCTTGAGATGACAAGCGCTAGAGATCTATTTCAACCCTGTCCTCCACCTTCCGTCTTGCCTTGTCCTTGGTTCATTGCACTGGGGTTGCCTGTCCTCTCAATAGAAAAATTAATCTCCTCATGGCTTCATTCCCCATGCTCCCCATTACTTCTCTCCCCCGCTTCCCAGCTCAGATTTGAAAGAAACAAATCCATCTTTGGCTCTATTCTGTTTTTCCTCCTCAAAGGGGAAGTTAAGATGTAGTCAATATACAACATAAACCAAATATTAATCAGATAGCTTTGCTCCCACATAGGGTATCCTCAGCATTACAGAATGAATGATTATAAGAGAACCCAGTAACTTGTTACTATTAGAACAATCCATTAGCAGGATACTATTCAAGGCTCACTAGAATACTTGCAAAGAGTTTCTGTTTTATATTTCTTCACTGAGCACAGTGCAATTGACACTAAGTTGGCCTTTTCCTCTAGTCATTTTTTTCTCTCTCTGTCTCTCGGTTTCTCTCACATTGACTCTTTCCTTTTCAACCTGCTTGCTTCTACTACTGATGAATCTTCAGTTGCTTATTTGCCCAGGAATCAAGTCAATAAACATTTATTAAGTATCTACAATGTGCCAGGCACTGTGCTAAGGGCTGGGGATACAAATATGAAAGAGATAGTCAGTCCCTGTCCTTAAGAAGTCTACAACTTAATGTGAAAGGTGACACATAAACAGCAGCTAAAAATACTTAGGTGGGAGAGTGGCGAGAGGATACCTAATTTGGGGCATGGTAGGGAAGTTGGAGAAATCCGAAAGTAGTGCATCCTATTGGGAAATGAAAGGGCAATTTGCCACTTGTCTTTCTATATTTCACCAGATCTTTTGCCAAAGGAAACACCTTCACAGGCATAGAATTCCTTGGGAGGTTATGAGTTCTCAGCTTGTGTACATGTAGGGGGAAATGAAATCTCTCCTGACAGCTCAGAGAATCTTCCTTGCATTTCAAATCTGTCATAAAGAACAGGCCTGAAGGACAGGGATTACCCATTTTGGTATATTAAATGAATTCCTGCTCAGTAGCCCATTAAAAAGCTTTTCGTCACCATAAATTATATACCTCTGAGTTATGGACATTAGAAAGCAGTGGGTATTTGTGTGTGGACTCTTTTTTTTCACATATTCCTGGAGGGAGCCTACTTAAAATTTCCATGAATTTTACCAGTTTGCCTACTGAAAATGCTTAATGAGGAGGGGGTGGCCTAAGAGGCTATAGCAGACTTCTATTTTCCTTTGCTGCAAGCTGCAATTGCCTCTGGGCAGGGAGAAGACAGAGAAATTTCTGCCACAACTTGTAAGTTCAAGCAAGTACAAACCTTGGAATGTGTGCCAAATGAGGAGCAAAGCTATTTTCTTTTTTTTCTTTTCCAATTTTTTAAAAAACATTTTTATTTAAAGTTTTGCATTCCAAATCCTATCTCTTCTTCCCTCCCTCCCTGAGAGGGTAAGCAATAAGGTATAGGTTATACATGTGCAATTCTGTAAAACATTTCGATATTAGTCATTTTGTACAAGAAGATTCAAATAAAAGAAAAAATGAAAGAAAGTGAAAAATAGCATGCTTCAGTATATATTCAATCAATATTAGTTCTCTCTCTTCATTATTAGCTCTTCAGGATTGTCTTAGGTCATTGTATTGCTTAGAATAGCTAAGTCATTCACAGCTGCTCATCAAACAATATTGCTGTTACTGTGTACGATGTTCTTCTGGTTCTGTTCACTTCACTATGCATCAGTTCATTTAAGTCTTTCCAGGGTTATCCTGAAATCATCTTGCTTGTCATTTCTTATAGCACAATAATATTCCATTACAATCATGTACCACAGCTTGTTTTGCCATTCCCCAGTTGATGGGTATCCCTTTGATTTTCAATTCTTAGCCACCACCAAAAAAAAAAAAACTGCTACAAATATTTTTGTACAAATTGGTCCTTTCCCTTTTTTTTTTGGAGGTATTTGGGATATAGACCTAGCAGTGGTATTGCTGGATTCAGAGGGTATGCTGTTTTATAGCCCTTTGGGCGTAGTTCCAAATTGCTTCCCAGAATGGTTGGATCAGTTTACAACTCTACCAACAGTTTGTGTCCCACTTTTACCACATCTCCTCCAACATCCAACATTTTCTTTGCAAAGCTATTTTCAAAGGTCTTCCTATATAGACCAGGGCTTCTTAAACTTTTTTCCACTCATGATTCCTTTTCTCCTGAGCAATTTTTATGTGACCCTGGGTATATAGGTATATAAAATAGGTATACAAATCAAACATTTATTGATAATAAATCATGAAGACATTTATTTTAAAATAATTTTTTGGTATACATATAATTTTACCATTCATTAAAGACAAAAGCAAATTTGCATACTAATAAGATGGATGTACTTGTTTATTTTACATAAAGAATTAAATCTTGGCAGAACATTTGATACTACAGGAGCAGAGCATCTTCAATATTTTTCAGAGTTGACCGATATAAATAAGATGTAGGGCTGAGTAGAGGTAGCCACTAGTGGTATCAACAGGGAAGTCTTTTTTTGGCTTAAATGTCTTCTCAATCCATTGGAATTGGAGTCAAGTATAACTGTGGTCAAGTCACTTAAAATCTCTGAGCCTCAGTTCCCTTATCTGTATAATGGGCATGACACTACGTGAAAAGAAATTCACTGGTATACAAACCCTTTTGTAAACTTACAAGTCCTAGTAAATTGTTGATGTTATTTCCAACACATCTGAGACAACCAGATTTGATTAAATATCTCAAGGTAACTACAAAATAGCTTTCTTAGTACCTGCCTTCTACATTGGGAACTAGTTTTTCATTTTCAATTTCATTTCAATTTATCAAAACTTAACCCCAGTCCAGTGATTATATGGACAATAAAGATCCGTGTTCATTAATTCATCTAATAACTATTTATTAAATACCCAATATATGCAAAGCATCAAACTAGGAACACAAGAGCAAAGCTGCTCTCATGGAGCTTACAGTTTTAATAAAAAAATTCGTGATATGCCAGCTCATTGATTTCAGTGGTGTTTTCAAGGACGAGACTTTGCTATTACAAATGATAATGTGAATATGAAATCAAAAGACTTCTTCCATGACCAGAGGACTGTAAATGACTCTTCAATTTCACATTTCATGTTAGAAATTACAAGAAGAAATACAATCACCTATTAGAAGACAAACCGTTATCCGGTGTGAATTCACACATCAGCCCTTTCAAAAATTAGATGGAATTAAAACCACAACTAACAGAACTAAAACCTCTCAAGTGATGCTGCCTTGCCTTTATTAAAGAATTGATAATTTTGCAGAAAGTTGAAAAAATGGCAACATTGGAGAATTAAAATAGGATAGCTTTGCAGTATGAACAGAATGATTTACTTTTGGAATTTTGACCAGAATTCAACTCTCTATAATTTACTTTTTACTTAGATCATAGTGTTATGGAAAGGCTGTGTTAGAAGATCTGAAGTCTAGTCTTGGCTCAACCCTTAATTATCACAGTATGGTCTTACGCAAGTCCTTGAACCTTTAGAAGCTTCGGTTTCCTCTATAAAATGAGGCAGTTGGAGTTAATATCTAAATTCCTTGTAAGCTCTAAAAAGGTCCTAAAATATGATCCTAAAATCAATTTATTTTTAAGAAGTTTTGACACTTTTGAAATACGCTTTGATACCATTGGAACTACATTTGCATATTTATAGAATAATAGATTTAGCACTGAAATGTACCTTAAAGACCATCTGATCTCTCTCATTTTTCAGATAAAAAACAAAGGCATGGAGAAGTTAAATGATTTGCCCAAAGTCACAGAATGAGACCTTGAAATAGAACCTGAACCCAGGTCCTCTGACTCTACAGCCAGTGTTGTTTATAGCCTACTATAGGTATTACGAAACCAAGGTTGAGGATGTATATTTCAGAGTAAGTGATATTTTGTAAATCCACATTTTTTTTCCTTTTGTTTTCCTTGTTACTTTTAGCTTGTGAAATGTGTATTTTCTTAACTAAACATTTAGCTTTATAGGGAAATGGAATGGCCCAAAAGATTACTATTATTCTAATAGGGTAGACCAATGAGACTGAGACACAAATTTTCTTATGAATCATGAAAGCATTAACTGGATTCCTGTGTGACAAGGATAAACTATGTTATCTTCTTGCCAAGTGATGTTGATGTTATTTGATTCACCAGAAGCATGAAACATCACACTACCAGCCAGACTTAGAGGATGGGGTAGCTATGTGTGACCCCCTCACAACATCCCTCCATTCAGAGACACTTCCTACAACGCAGTTGGTAAGAATAACTTAGCCAAAGTGTTCTTTTTTCCTCCAAGGGAAAATCTGTCTTTTAATAACTGAATAATTCATCTGTTCTTGATTCCCAGGACCAGATTATGACCTGAAGTTAGTGCAATCCTACAGGAAATCAAGTTTGATTTTGTAATATAGTCAAATGAGTACTTTAGAGTGCCATGTCTGAGATCAATAAGGAAGCAGTAACTACATTTACTGTCATATGATGATATTGATGTAAAAACATAATGGTCAAAATTATAAAATCAATTTCATAATTTAATCAGAAATGTTTATTGATACTGTTAAAGTTGAATTCAATAGCTTCTGGTATGTAGTTAATTTCCTACCTGTCAGAAAAATGTATTGAAATGTTCTTTCTTGAAAATGATTGGAGTTAATTCAGTAGAGAAAATATCAAAGTTCCATGATGCTAATAGACACAGATTTCTTTTCTCTCTGGCTTCTGTCTGTGTACAGACACTAGAATCTTTTTGCTTGACTTTTCTTGTAGACACTATGCATTAGATACTATTGATATTAGTGGCCAGTTCCCAAAAACATGACTTTTGGGATTGAAAAGAGAGTATTTTTGGAATGAGAATACCAAATGAATATACAATATCTATTTGGTGTTGGGGTACATGCACTCAGTGCTACATTATAAAATGTTAACTAATCCTGAAAGTAAGTGAGAAAAAAATAAAGAAAGCTCTAGAGGCTGAGTATCTTTGATGATTTGACTTTGCCACCAGCTACTAGTTTTGATCTATATTCCTGTTAAGTGGGAAGCATTTTAATTGAAGCCAAAAGTCACTTACTGGAGTTTTTGCAAGTGTAACTGGTATATATTTTTAAAAATATAATCACTACAGAGAGCAATAGCCTACATAGCTGATTCCATTTTAAAGGGATCAGAGGAGGATCAGAGAAGAAAGACTTCCAAAAATCAGATGGTTCAGGTCAGTGAAACACCTCAGTATCCTGAAAATGATCAGGATACTTCATCTATCCATTAATGAAAAAAATATGTAGTAAGCACCTGCTATACACCAAGAAATATTCTATGTGCTGAGAAGACAAAGAAATAAATGAAACAGTCCTTGCCCTAAAGGAACTTATATTATATCAGAGGAGACAACAGGTGGCCTGGAGTCAGGAAGACTCCTTTTCCTGAGTTCAAATCTGGCTCAGACACTTACTTGCTGTGTGACCCTGGGTAAATCACTTAACCCTACTTGCCTCAGTTTCCTCATCTGTAAAATGAGTTGGAGAAGGAAACGGCAAACCACTCCAGTATCTTTGCCAAGAAAACCCCAAATGGGGTCATAAACAGTCAAATCCACCTGAAAAACAGCTGAACAAAAGGGTACACTGGAGAAAGGAGAGATCAGATGCAGGGATGTCTACCAAGGGTTTCAATTTCAATAAGTATTTATTAAGTTCCTGCTGTGTGCTAGTGCCTGTGCCAATGCTATAATAGTCCACATAAGGAGTGATGGGGGCCTGAAGTAGAGGGATATTGACAACTTAAACTATGGTGGAGAGTTAGGGAATATAGGAGCCATGTGGATTCCATACGGGTGAAGACAAAGGAATGCAACTAAGATATATTATGTTGTGGTTATTATTTCTATTTATTATTTTATAATTCAATTTTATTTTATTTTCAGTTCCAAATTCTTTCCCTCCCTCTTCCCCTTCCTTCACCTATTCAGAAAACAAGAAAAAACAAAACCCGTTGTGAATATGTGTAGTTGTGTAAGACAAATTCCTGCTTCAGCCATGTCAGGAAGAAAAAAAGGAAGGAAAGAAGGAAGGAAGGAAGGAAAGAAAAGAAAATGTGCTTCAGTCTGTACTCTGCTTCCATCACCTCCCTATCCAGAGGTAGATAGTATATGTTATCATGAGTCCATTGGAATTGTGATTCTTATTGGTCAGAGTTACCAAGTCTTTCAAAGTTGGTTATTTTTACATTATTTTTGTCATTGTATAAATAGCTTGGGTGGTTAAGTGGTGCAGTGGATAGAGTGCCAGGCCTGGAGTCAGGAAGACTCTTTTTCCTGAGTTCAAATCTGGCCTCAGACACTTGCTAGCTTCATGACCCCGGGCAAGTCACTTTACCCTGCTTGCCTCAGTTTCCTCATCTGTAAAATGAGCCCGAGAAGGAGAAATGGCAAACCACTATAGTATCTTTGCCAAGAAAACCCCAAAAGGAGTTTTGAAGATCAGGACATAACTAAAAAATGATTGAACAACAGCAACAAATAGTTCACTTGGTTCTGCTCATTTCACTTTTCAGCAGTTCATACAAGTGGAAGCAAGGTATGCTATAGAGAAAGATTCAATAAGACTTAGAAACTGATTGGATGTGAGGAATGAAATAGAGGGAAGAATCAGGGATTCCTGCTAGGTTGCAAACATGGGTGACTGGAAGGATGGTGGTATTTTCAATAGAAATAGGAGAGTTTGAATCAGGGTTGGGTTTAGCAGAAAGAGATAATGACTTCTTTTTTCTACATGTTGAGTTTGAGATCCCTATGAGACATATATATGGAGATATCATTAAGTAGGTGCTGGAGAAGACCTGGAATTCATGAAAGAGATTATGGATGGAAATACAGATTTGAGAATCATCTAAGGGGAAGTAATAATTGAACCCTAGGAATAAATGAGAACATCCAGAGAAAACTTGAAAAGAGAAGAGCAGCCTAGCATAGAACTTTGGGTGACATAGTTAGGGAGGGAATATGGATGATGACCTATTAAAGAAGACTGATATGAAGTGATCAAGAAGCAGATAACCAGGAAATTGAAGTGTATCAGAAGCCAGGGGGCAGGAGAGGATCCAGAAGGAAGGAGGGGTTGCATAACAATATGAAAAGCTGCAAAGAGGTCAAGGAGTATGAAGCTAGAGAAAAGGTAATTAGATATCTGTTAAGAGATTGTTGGTAACCCTTGGTGAGAACAATTTGTTGGATGCCAGAAAACCAGGAGCTAAACAGTAAGGTGTGGTGAGGAACTGGAGCCAGGGGATACAGATACCTCTTTAGAAGTTTCACTATCAAAGGAAAAAAAGATAAAGGATGATAGCTTGAGGGAATGGCAGAGTTGAGTCAATTATTTTTAGTCATTTTTTTTTTAATGAGGGGGGAAAACCTGGGTATGTCTATAGGTAGCACAGCAGTGGAGAGAGAGAGAGAGAGAGACAGACAGACAGAGAGAGAGGGAGAGAGGAGAGACAGAGAGAGATAAGAAGAAGAAGAAAAAAGAAGAAGAAAAAGAAGAAGAAAATGAAGGAAGAGGAAAAAGACAGAGAGAGGGAGAGAATCAAATAGCCTAGTTTTCCTGGATAACCAGAAGTGGAGGACTTGGCAAGGGGATGATTCAGCTATTCCTTTAAGACTAAAGTACAGAACAAGAGAATGGAGTGGGAAGTAGAAGGGTTAGTGGGACTAGGAGTAGAGACAGATGGTTTCAATTTTTACATAAAGTAGGAGTTGAAGTTATCTGCTGAGGATGATAGGGTAGTAGTGTCAAGCTCAGATAGAAATGGGGACCACTAAACCAACATAAGGATCCTTGTGGACCACATATTGACTTAGAAAACCATATACTAATGTTATCTAGGCTCTATTTTAATTTTATTTATTTAAATATTTCCCAATTACATTTTAATCTCGTTCAGACTGCGCATGAAAGTTTTGTAGGCCGAGTTTGATAACTTGAGGACTTGAAGGGATAAGAAAAGGTTTGGAATAGCCCTGAATCAACCAGAAAATAATAAAAGTATTTTCAAGCCCAATGAGAACCCAAGTGAGTTCAAGTAACATAAATACTTGATGGACTTAGTTGGCATAGCTTCATGTAAATAAACCTCAGGGTCAGAGTTTGGCAAGAAACGAACAGCAATAGAACAGAAGCATAAGGAATTCAAGGGTAATTGTGAGTGAGTGTTGATAGCAAAAGGAAAACTGCAAGTGACATCAGGTAGCAAAGAATATGCCTTTTCTTCATCCTTGCCTAGTGCGTCAAGGAGCACTAGGGAAGATGCTGGAAAGGATGGCTGGGAGGTATTCTCTTCTGAGAAGAGCCAGCTCTCCATAAACATAGGAAGAAGGAGAGGATGAAGTGGAAAGATTAGGCAGAAGAGTACAGGCTCTGAGGAAAGGAAGGGGAATAAGCATCTCCATAGCACCTACTATTTACCAAGAACTTTTTAAAATAAAATTTTAAATAAATATTTTTAAATAATAAATATTATTTTTTAAATATAAGTAAATATTATCTCATTTGACCCTCCCAACAACCCCGTCAGGCAAGTACTGTTATTATCCCATTTTACAGTTGAGGAGATCAAGGTAGATGGAGGTTAAGCATCTTGCCCAGAGTCTGACAGACCTGAACCATAGGTATTACTACAAGAAGAGGTGGAAGTTTGCTAGTCATAGAACCGGGGGAAATACCAGTTAGTTGAGGCCCAAGAGCCTATGATGTTGGAAAATTATGCTAGCTTGTTCTTCCCTCTGTTTGTCATCCAGTAGAAGACATTCAGGGGCTCTTGGATATTCTCAGGATCTTTTCTTCTCTCTTTTTCTAGTCCCATCTAAGAGACTCTGGCCTTTCTTTTCCTCAGTCAGAACAAGATAAGGTAGAATCCATAAAGGCTGGCTTTTTTAAAAACCACTATCTTTGCTTGCTCCCAATCTCACCTTCCAATCAGGATGTGATTCTTCAAATGATCACATCAGATGACTTCCATTTTCCATTCTCTATTCACGTTATACTACCAGACTTTACTCTCTTTCCTATCGAATAGCTAATCAAAGTTGGAGAACTTTACTAAAGCAAGCACTCTTGGCATTTTTTTACAATATGAGTGAATGATCACAGTTGATCAGGTTATATGTTTGTGTATGTACACACATATACATATGCATGTGTATACATGAATGTATTTATAATTGTATATATGACAATATATGTGTGACTATATATGCATTATGCATGTGTCTATATCTGTTTTAAATAATAGATTAGAACAAAGTAATTTTAAAGCATCTTGTATTTAAAAAACAGTTATAACAATATTATATAAAATCTAAGAGAGGCAATATGGCCTAGTACAGTAGTCTCCAATTTTTTTTTTATTTTACTTCCTTATAAGTCTAAAAAAAATACCCATGTACTCCAATGTAGGTGTATATTATTTATAAATCACATAGTACTACTCCAGTAGTATACATTATACTACTTACATAAAAATAGAAATTGTTAAAAGAATGTGATAAAGATGAAATGAGATTTGATCTTAGAGTCACTGAAGCAGGGGAATGACATAATCAGACCTGAATTTTCAGAATATCAATTTAGCTGCTATGTGTATGTGCATGAATTGGCAATAGCACAGGTGAAAGGTGATGAGGTCTTGAATGAGGGTGTAGAAGGGTGAGTGGAGAGGAAACAGATGCCAGAGATGTTATGGAAATAGAATTGGTAAGTCTGGGTGGTAACTGATTGAACATGTGGGGTGAGGGAGGGTTAAGAGTCAGGGGTGACACTGAGGTTCTGAACCTATATGACTGAAAGGATGGTGTTATACTCAGTAAAAATAGTCAGGCTCTGAAGAGGTGTGAGTTTTGGGGGAAAGATAATAAAATGAGATCTTCAATACAGATCATGAAGCATTACTCTCTGTATATCCTTTATGAGTCATGGTGTCCCATCAAAAGTGAAATGTGGTGGGGACTGGTCACTTACACACTGCCTGCTTCTAGAAATTCAGAATCTTCTGAGGGGTGCCCATCAGAGCCAGGAGATGATTTGAGGGGCAGGATGTCGGTGCTCTGGGGAAACTGCCTTGCAGTGGCTGATGTATATGCCTAGGTTCCTTTTAGGTTATAGCTGTGCTAAGGGGCCAACCTCCAGGAGCAGGAGGAAGAAGTTGAAAGCATGCACAAAATCAGAAGGAGCCTGAATGGGGGAGTTTGGGGTAATGAGGAACAGCAGGGTGGAGTCATATTGGAAATAAACCCCAGGACTGTCAAATGCAGAACTTGAACTCAGGCTCTTTGAGGCAGGGACCTCCAATTTGGAAACCACTGGCCTAGTGGATGGCGATAGCTTTGGAGACAGAAGAACCTATGTTCAAATTCTGCTTCTGACATACTCACAGATGATGGCAATTTGCTTCATCCACCTTCTTTCTTTCTTGCCTTCCTTTTTTCTTTTATCCTGTCTCCATTTTTTCTTTTCTCTTCCTTCTTGCCTTCCTTTCTTCTTTTTCTCCTTCCATCACTCCCCTTTTCCTTCCTTCTTCCTTCCTTTCCTTCTTTTTTCCTATGTTTTTCTTTGGTATATATCTTCCTTTCTTTTTTTAATTTTTTATTCATTTTGAACTTAAATACAAAAAGACACATGGAAAAACAATATTTCCACGTATGCAGCACAACATAAAAAGAGGATTCAATATAAAGCCATGAATTTCCATTTCACACTGATATTTTTTAAACTATATAATAAATACTGCTCATTATTTTCAAAGCTACCCTGCTTTTCTGCGCTTCCTTCTAAGTTTTCTTTATGTGTGTGTGTGTGTAAAACCATACTATATATACTTCTGTTTATCAGTGCTTTCTTTGGATATGGAAAGTATCTTGCTTCATAGGTACTATACAGTTGATTTGAGTATTTATGATACTTGAAATGAATTAGTCATTCGAAGTTGTTCTTATGATAATATTTCTATTACTGTGTACAACGTTATCTTGGTTCTGCTCATTTTACTTTTCATTATTTCATGTAAGTCTTTCCATGTTTTTCTAAAATCAACCAGCTCATCATTTCTCACAGCACAATAGTATTCTATCACAATCATATACCATTGTTTAGCCATTCCCCAATTGAAGAGCATCCCTTCAATTTTCAGTTCTTTGTCACCACAAAGAGAACTTCAGTAAATATTTTAGAACATATAAGTTCTTTTCTTTTTTCCCTCATCATCTTGGGAAACAAACCTAATAGTAGTATTGCTGGATCAAAGGGTATACTCAGTTTCATAACTATCTGGGCATAATTCCAAATTGCTCTCCAAAATGATTGGATCAGTTCATAATTCCACCAGCAGTGAATTAGTGTCCCAATTTTTCCACATCACCTTCAATGTTTGGCACTTTCTCCTTTTATCACTGTAGCCAATGCAATAGGTATAAGATGATATATCAAAGTTATTTTAATTGGCATTTCTCTAATCAATTGTTATTTACAGCATTTTTTCATGTGACTCTATTTGGTTTTAATTAATTCATCACAAAACTGCCTGTTCATATCCTTTGACCATTTATCAATTAGGAAATGATCTTCCTTTTTAATAAGTTTATATTAATATTTTCTATTTGGTACATCATTACTGCTGCCCCTTCCTACTCCCAGACAGCCCTTCATATGACAAATATTATATTTTAGAGAAGAAAATAATCATCACAACTGATCAAAACATTGAAAAAGTCTGAAAACAGGTGTAACATGTAACACTAGTAGACTTCCCACCTCTGTGAAGAGGTGGGTTAGAGGTGTCTTCTCATATCTCTTATTTTGAGTCCTGCTTGATCTTTAAAATTTTGTTAAATTTTCTTTTTTTTTTTTTTTGGTATGTGGTTGTTCTTTCCATTTAAACCATTGTAGTTACCATATATATTGTTTTCTTGGCTCTGTTTTTTGTTGTTGTTCAGTCTTTTTAAGTTGTGTCCAATTCTTTGTGACACCATTTGGTGTTTTCTTGGCAAAGACACTGGAGTAGTTTTGCTATTTCCTTCTCTAGCTCATTTTATAGATGAGGAAATGAGGCAAACAGAGTTAAGTGACTTGCCCAGTGTCACATTGCTAGCAAGTGCCTGAGGCTAGGTTTGAACTCATGAAGAGGAGGCTTCCTGATGCCAAGCCCAGCACTCTATCTACTATGCCACCTAGCTATCCTGGATCTGCTTACTTTACTCTGAATCAGTTCATATAGCTCTTCCCATGCTTCTCTGTATTCATTACACATCATTTCTAACAGCAGTATGATATTCCATTACATTCGTGTACACATTTGTTTAGCTGTTCACCAAATTACGGGCATCTATTTGTTTCCAATCTTAGCTATCACAAAAAAGTGCTGCTATAAATATTTTAGAGTATATGGGGAAGTTGCTTCACCTTCCAGTTCCACAGGCAACTTTCTAAGACTGTCAGTTACATAGGAGTTGCTGATCTTCATTGGTGCAGGGAGTTCCTGATGCCTATGAGATCATAGTTCCAGGCATAAATAAATAAATACAATCTGAGCCATCTTTTGAACAGAATCCTCCTTGAATGCAATTTTAGGCAATGGTTTCCTCACTGGTACAATCCCATCTAATCTCCTATAATCTTCATGCTTTGGCTCTTGGCTTTTTTCATCTCTGTTCATGTCCAGATTCTGTTTTCTTCACTTCTGGCCCTCTGGCTAATCCTTCAGAAGACTGCAGGTGCTAACCATTCAATGGATAATGAGACATCACTTTAACCAATTTGTCTTGTGTAGACAGAGACTCTAAGCCATGGATTACGTGATTCTTCTTTTCCTCTAAACAATTTGCCCATCTTTTTTTTTTTTGGATGAGTACATTGGACAGCATTTAGTTGCATTCCAGTTAAAGAAACTGACAGACATTGCAGGTGAACAAGTACTGGGGCCCGGAGCTGAAGAGGAGGCTAGGGGCTAGGATTATATCATTTTATCCTCACAAGAACTCTATAAGGTAGGTGTTATTATTATCTCCATTTTGCAGTTGAAGAAACTGAGGCAGACAGAATCTAGATAACTTGTCCAGGGTCACACAGCTAGTTTTTGAGGCTGGACTTAAATGCAGGTTTTTCCTGTATACAGGTCCAATGTTCTATCCACTATTCCACTTAGCTGCTTCTAGCTAGAAAGGTCAAGAAGGATGAGGATTGAGAAAAGGTAATTAGATTTGGCAATTAAGAAATCATTTGGTAACTTTGGAGAGAGCAGTATCAGTTGAATGATGAGGTTTGATGCCATAATGGAGAGAGTTAAGAAGAGTGAGAGGAAAGGAGATAGAGTCATTGATTGTAGATGAGCTTCTTGAAGAATTGAACCACAGAGAAGGACAAGAGGAGAGCTATTAAGTATGGATAGTTCAAGGGAGGGTTAGGATGGGGAGACACTGGCATCTTTGTGAGCATTTGGGAAGCAGCTGGTAGGCAGAGAGAGGCTGAAAAATGAGAACAGGTATGGAAAACAGAGGGCATAATCTGCTGGAGAAGATCAGACAGAATAGATGCATTCATGCTTGTATAGTGGTTAGCCTTAGTGAGGAGAAGGGCTGCCACTTCATATAAGACAGGAGTGAAGCTAGAGATCATGGCAGAAGCATCTGGGAGATGTGAGAGGAGAAAGTGGGGAAAGAGGGAGTTCTCTGGGAATGGCCTGATTTCTTTGGCCAATGTGAGGCTGAGAGGGTCCTCAGCTGAAAGGGTAGGGGGAGGGGCTTGGAGGTCAAGGAGGGATGAAAAGATTTGAGAAAGCTGCTAGGGTAATATAATGAGTAAATCGGAGAAGTATAAAAGGATTGCCTTATTGCAGCGAGGGCCCAGTTGAGATTATGTACTCATGGAATTCTAAGATTTCAGGAGATTCAAATGATTCAAAGGCTAATAGAGAGACATGTCTCTATAGAAGAGTGTGTAGATTGCAGCATATTACCAATGATGACTTGAACATAAGAAATGGAAGAAAAATGTATCATTAAGAATAAGTATGTCTGGAAAATCAACAGACCTGCCATAGAAAAAATGAGGAGTAATAGATGGATAGGCCTGGAACTTCCCTGGGATCCATAAAAATATGAAAAGAACCATAGGGAGACCTCTAGTGCATTAGGTAAATAGAGGATTTATGGAAAGAAATGGACAAGTATTGTAAAGAACAACATGTGGATGGGTTGTGATCTGCATTTTTAGAGGGAGGAGTCATATAAATTTGATCACCGATCTATTGATACGTCAAAGTAAGATGAAGAAGAAACCAGGAAAAAAAAACCTAAGTGACTTATTCAAGGTCACAAAGCTAGTTTTGACAGGGCCTGGATGAGAACCTAAGTCTCCTGATTTCCAAGACCATTGTTCTTTTGACTCTGTTTCTTACTGGTTATAGACTTCCTTTCCTTCCTTCAAAGCCCAATTCCTCTATAAAGCCACCCTTAATGCCTCCCCCTACCAACTCATCAAGGTATTTCTGTCATTTGACTTAGGACAGCGCTTCTGGTCTTTGCTATTATTTGTTACTTAAGATGTTATCTTTTTACTTTTTTTTTTTGCAATTTATCTTTTTATGTTTGTTTCTTATCTACCCACTTAATATATAACCTCCACAAAGGATGTGGCTGTGTCTTCTGCTTCATATCACAGATCTAGAGCTTAAAGGGACTTTTAGAGATCCGTAAGTCAGCCCCCTTCCTTTTACATATAATTATTATTTATGTTTCTAAGCAAGTCACTTAAACCCTCTCTGCTTCAGTTTCCTCCTCTTCAAATGGGAATAATAAGTCTTATAGAACTTGTTATCATTATCATCATCATCATGATCATTATTATTATGGAGGAGGAAATGTATCTTATACACAATGGACACTCCATTAGTAATCATGATGATATTTGGAAAAAAAGAGAGGTATTGAGAAGGGGTGGAGATTGAAAGGCAAGGTAAGAAATTAGGCCTGATGTTGCTTCCTTTTCTAGCATTGCTAGCCCCTGCCACTTGTCTCCCATGCTCAGTAAGTTTTCTGACCTGACTTCTCTCCATCATCAACTTCTGTTTTCAGAGACAAAAGCAAAGCAAACTACTGGACTCTTCACATTTGATTGGCAATCTGAAATGCGGGCTCAACCAGATGCTACTATTCTCTCTCATTTTTATATTTGGAGTCAGGCTCACTCTTTACTGACGGCATTATTTGGAACTTGATGGGACACCAGCTGCTCAAGCAGCCTTTCCTTAATATGGAGTTTCTACAAAGGAAAAGCAGAGTGGCTCTATTTGCATATGAAGCTGTTTTCTATGGTAGTGCTGGGAATATTAAGTGGGGTGCAACTTGAAACTCTGGAGGCTTGAGTCCTTAGCAATGATTTAGGGAGACCTGTTGCAAATGAGCCTAGTTAAATCTGCAATCTGTGCATCCTAGCTAGGGCCTTGATTCAAATGTTGAGAGTATCTTTTCAAGTCGGCTAGGACTTTCCTAGAGCTGGCTGAGTTCACAACTAAACTTATATAAATATAAAATATGTGCATAGGAAGGTACATAAAAGAAGTAGATGGTTATTTTCCATCCAGCTTGGAAAATTGATAAATGACATCAATATCACACCAAAGCCTGCCAGCACTTTACATGCATTATCTCTTCTGTGCCTCCCAACAACCCTGGCGGTAGATCTGAATTTTACAAATCAATAAGCATTTATCGGGCAACCTGCTATGTGCCAGACATTGTGCTAGATGCTGGGAACACAAGTGAGCAAGCTGAGACTTAGCGTTGGTAAATGTAAGTGGTGGAAGTTGAAGCTGGGCCTTCATGACAACACTTTAGCACTCTGTCCACTATAGGATGCTATCCTTTTGGAAAGCTAAGTTGTTCGTGGGAGAAATTATTTGAAAACAAGTCCCAAGCCCCAATTATGAAAGTATGAGAGAGATTCAAACACTTAAGTTTCAGAGGGAACTCAAAGGGCAGGGATGAGCATTTTGTCCCTTCCACCACTACATGTGCAATTGATTTCTCAGTAGAATAAGGAAGAACATAAGACCTGCTTTCTTCCTGCTACTGTTTCCATCTCCAGTCTCTAGATGAGTGTATGTGTTGAATTGGCCATACTTTTCTAAGCTGATGTTAGCTATTGCTCCTAACATAATAAACTATCATAATGCAAAGATGAAAGGTTACCTGTGTCTTATTCATTAAGAAATTTTAAAAGCAGATTTATTTTTCTTAACCTCACAGGGCTTCTTATACCTCTTCTTCCTCAATAATTTGAAGTATCTATAGAATTCTGGAGACAATTAAGGCGCACAGTAGATAAAGTGCCAGGCCTAGAGTCAGGAAGATATCCCCCTGAGTTCAAATCCAGTCTCAGACACTTACTAGCCAGGCAAGCCACTTCACCCTGTTTGCCTCAGTTTCCTCATCTGTAAAATGATCTGGAAAAGGAAATGGCCAGTATCTTTGCCAAGAAAATCCCAAATAGGGTCACAAAAAGTCAGACATGACTGGAAAATAACTGAACTGATAGAATTCCAGGGCCTGGAATGATTTTAAGAAGTTTATTTCTGCTTTAAATATGTAATAGCTAGCCTTTAGATAAGGCTTTGCTTTGCATGAGTTCACTCATTTGATCCTCCCAACAAGCCTTGGAGGGAAACTGAGATAGAGAGAGGCAAAGTGATTTGCCCAGGGTCACACAGCTAGTAGTGAGTAAGGCAGGCGTCTTCCTGACTCAAGTCCTGTGAGCTATCCATTGTGCCACCTAGCCGCTTCCATTCACATGTGCAAATATCAGTACCTATATGTTACCCTCTATAATCCAGCTGACCATAACCTCCATGAGGATTGGTACTGCTTTGTTTTCATCTTTTGAGTCTTCATTGCCTAGCACAATAACCTTACACATAGGAGGCAATTCATAAATGCTTGTGGAACAAATGACCACATCAGCTTTGACTTGTGGTTACCAATGATCCCTGAATTGCCAAATGTGATGCTCTTTTTTCAGTCTTTGTTATTCTTAACCATCCTTTCTGGGTATTCTCTCCTCTCTGCACTTCACATATCATTATGTTTTCTTAATTCTTGCCTATGTATCTAATCTTTCCCTGTTAGTCATTTTGGCCACTTCTCATTCAGATCATACCCAGTAAGTGTGAGTATTTGCCAAGGCTCTGTCCAGATCTCCCTACTCTTTTCTCTGCTCTCTCAGGGACCTCATTATCTTAACCAAGTTTAACCGTCATCTCCATATTCATGACTCCCAGATCTATATATCCAGGCTTAGTCTCTCTCCTGAGCTTCAGTCTTTCATAACCAATTGTCTATTGCACATTTTGAGATGGATAATTCAGAGATATCTCAAACTCAGCATGTTCAAAATAGAACTCATTATCTTGGCCCCTCCCCAACTCACCTCTCTTCTAAACTTCCCTATTTCTGTTGAAGGCCCCACCTTTATTTTACTCTGTAAGGTTTGTAACCTTATTGTTATTGCTGCCTCCTTAATTTCCCTCCCCACATCGAACCAATCAGTTGCCCAATCTTGCTGTTTCTACTTCTACAAAACTTCTTGTATCTGACCTCTCTCTCTGTCACACAGCTATTCCTTTATTTCAGGCCCCCATCACATGTTAGATCATGACAACTACCTCCTAAATGATCTCCCTATCTCAAGTCTTCCCCTACTTTAGTCTATCTTCCACAATGTTGCCAAAATGATTTTCTTTAAGCACAGAGCTGATGGTATCATTTCCTTCTCAATAAACTTCAGTAGCTCCCATTACCTCTAGAATAAAATGAATTCCTCCATTTAGGTTTTTTTAAAATTTTTTAAAATTTTAATTTATTTTGAACTTAAATACAAAAAGACAGAAAAATTACCATGTACACAGCACAACATAAAAAAAAGGATTCAGTATAAAACCATGAATTTCCATTTCACATTTTTTTGAACTATGTAATAAATAACACACATCATTTTCAAAGGTATCCTGCTGTTCTTTGTTTCTTTCTGAGCTCTCTTTTGTGCTCGCTGTGTACTTTTTTTCTGCCTCTTTCCAACACCCTGCCCTAGGAAAGACTACCATTAGATATATACATGTGTGTGTGTGTGTGTGTGTGTGTGTGTGTATGTGTGTGAAACCATACTGTGCATACTTCTTTCTGAATGTGGATAGCGTCTTCCTTCATAGGTCATTTATAGTTAATTTGAGTATTTGTAATACTCAAAATGACTTAGTTATTCAAAATTGTTTTGCTCATTTCAACGGATAATCTTGGTAATATATTGTAGTCTTCTAGCTAGTATTTTATTTAGGATTTTTGCATTCATATTCATTAATGTGATTGGTCTAAAATTTTCTTTCTCTGCTTTTGTTCTTCCTGATGTAGGTATCAGTACAATATTTGTTTTACAAAATGAGTTTGGTAAGACTCCTTTGCATATTATTCTAAATAATTTATTTAATGTTGGAATTAGTTGATCTTTAAATGTTTAGTAGATCCATCTAATCCCGATGCTTTTTTTTAGGAAGCTCACTTATGGCTTGTTCAATTTCTTTTTCTAAAATAGGTTTATTTAGATATTCTTTCTTTGTTTAGTTTTTTAATGCCTTTAAAAACTTGGCTTCAACCTACTCTTCCAAACTAATTGTAAATTACTGGCTTTCTCTCCATTCTTCACATATACCACTCCAACTTTCTTTTCCATGCTTTTGTACTGACTGTCTCTTCTCACCACTGCTGTAGAGAATCCTTCTATTCCTGCAAAATATAGCTCAAGCAATGTGTTCTATCTTCCTGATCCTCTCAAACGTTGGTACCCTACCTCTCAAACTACCTTGTATTTCACTTTGCATTTAGCCTCTTTATATTTATATGCCTACTTGCTCTCTTCCTCATTTGAATATAAATTTCTTGAGAGGGAGGATTATTTCATTTATTCTCTTTATATTCCTTACATGCCTAGCATGTAGTGCCTGGCACATAGTAAGCGCTTAATAAATGCTTGTCGATTGATTGGTTGGTTGAAAGGAGAATTGAATATCACTGTCATATGTAGTATGTGTGATTTGTGGTAGCCCATTGGGTGGGTTTTGTGAGCAGAAGAAATCTCAAGGCATCAGTTTCTGGTGCCCATAAAGCAGACTTCCCCAGACCCAGTGAATCAGAACCTGTATGCCTCTTTTAGTCCCACCTAATTCTGATATTCACATATAGACACAGACTATGTATGTGTCCATTCTGCTCAGACACTGAGCAAGAATGCACTACAAAATTCAAAGAAATTCACAGAACCACATCATAGGTGCAAAAATGAGGTACATTCTGAAAACTCTGTCCAGACTCTTGGAACAATGGGTAATTCTTTTGAGAATGTTCAGACAATGTGGGGAAACAGTTACCAAAGCCACAGGAATGCCAGGACTCAGGGCCTGAGTAGTGGAATATGAGTCTAAGGAGATGATGACAAATTGCCCAATTCTTTCCTAAGACCTTCCTCAGAATACCATGGTGATCTCAGTTCTGGTCAACACATCTTCACAAGATCAAAGTTGTAACTGAGAAGGAGCAAAGAAAAGGAATGGAGTTGAAACTGGAACTATAGACAATAAACTGATAATGGGCTCAGATCCTTAATCTTTTAAAGATATTTGCAGGTGGCCCAGCTGAGCTATATAACATTTCCAAACATGTAGATAAAGCTCCTCATTTATCATGTTGTCACAAAAGCCCCTAAAATCTTCAATCCTTGGTCCACCATGAAAATGTGATAGTGATGCATTTTTTGGTCTGTGAAATAAGTTAAATCCAAGTCCATGGTGTTTGGATCTCTCTCTTATCACCACAGACTTATGCCAAAGCATATGGGTTTTGAGGCCTAAGTCTTTTTGACATGGGTTTGGGTTTTTCTTTTTTTAGTTTGAAACTACAAGTTTCCTTTATTAAATTTGAAATCATGGGTTGCGTGTTGAAGGACTTGCATTCCATTGCATTGTTTAAATTCATCTGATAGCCACTCCAGAATCATTCCTAACAGTTGGGATGACTTCATTTATGTTTGTTTTCCCTTTCTATTAATCCATGACAAACTGTGAAATTTGCCATTTTTACCATAACCAGGCCATGAAATTTGTCATCTCTCTCTGTAATTTACATGGAGGCCTGGCTAGAGATGGATTTCAGGCTGGATGATTACTTTCAGCCCAACGCATATGACAGAACAAAGGAGGGGTACACCCTAAATAAAGCACAAACAGATTCATAACAGACATCAGGAAGAGCTTTCTCCCCATGCCATAAAACCAACCAATATGTGCTGACGGATTCTCTGGGAAAGGTTGACAGGACCAATATACTCATGTAAAATCCAAGAAACAATGAAATGGCACTCCAGGGAGAGGTACTTAAAAGGAAGAAACCCGGATACATTGCATGGTGGGGGGCAGATCTGACTTCTGTAGTGAGGAGGTATTTGGAGGTGGAGTTCTAGCAGTAATCCAGGAGTAACTATGTAAGAGTTTGCAAGCTTGTTCACTAGCTGTCATGTGTGGGCTGGTATACCATCCTTATTCTCCCTCCTGCAAGATTCAACATTAATGAGTTTCTCCATGTCAGACAAACAAAAGTCTTTTCAATGATTTGGGTTAGCTATTAGACTGGAAGTCACCCAGGAAACTACATGTACCTGTCCTTTATCATATTCTTTCTGGCTACTTTTTTCTTTCTTTCCTTTTCTTTGGGAAGGGGAGGGGGTGATGATGGTGAAAAGGAGAGGCTGTAAACATGGAAGAAAGGCATATCCATACTGTTCATCTACTCAGTGTACAAAATCCAGTATAATCAATGAATCAGTGTCACTGAAAGATTCTGTAATATTCTCAAACAAGTTTGTCGAATGGGGGCTGGGTAGGAGTGACTGAAATAGAAGCTCAATAGGCCAGGTAGATATTACAGCTGATAAATGCAGATGTGGCTTTGGTGTTGTTGATTCCTACTGTGGACTGAAAAGTATTCTGGGAAGTAGGAATGGACATGAAATGAGGAAATGGAGGAATGACCAGAGTCCTAAGCAAGAATTCACTCATTGGTAATGCCGTCTATGTGAGCTGAAGAAGAAGAAGATTTGGTGGTATTAGTGACATACCATTTGTGGTCTTGATAGATGGGTCATATGGTCTTGAACATGGTAAAATCTTTCGGAGTTTTTCCCCCATAAGAAACTGCTGTTCTATTTTGCCATCAACAAGTGTGGCAAGAACTAGATGACCATCTGTGACACTAGACTTCTTTGATTGGCAAGGGTACATCTGATCCACTGGAAGCAGATTGACATTTTTTAAGGGAGTGACTAGAAGGGATAAAAAGGTTTTATAGAATTAGATTGATTATTTTAGCTGACCCCTGATTATCTATGACTATAGGGAACAAGGATATCATGGACAGTAGGACAAATTCAGTTAGACTATCAGTACCAGCCATCTCTCTCAAAAACTGTAGAGCAGACCTCCTCACAACTAGCAAAATTTACCAAATGGAATATCATATCTCTGCCATTTCTAGCAGAAGTGTTAATGAGCAGCAAACTGGTCCAAAGAATTAAATCCGTGGACAAACAAGAAGTCTGAATCATCTACTAGCTGCTTAATCAGTTCCTGAAAACAGAATGTAATTTGTCATTTTTGCAAAGCCTTCCACCAAATTAAAAGGGTATAACTGCCAGATTTCATTTCATCACGAGTTCCTCAAAGGAAAGGTCATTGTCATCATTATCAAGTATTTATTTAAAGTCATAAAATTATTGCAAAATATTAATGATGGTGGTGATTGTGCAACTCTGTAGGGCATATGAGAGTTCTCCAAAATAAGTTCTCCAAAAAATGCATGTTTGTGTGTATGCATTCAGATTTGCGATTTCATTTGGTAGCAAACTTTCCATGAGGAAACTTCTTCCAACAGGTATTTGGCAATACTCCGCAATTTATAGTCTTAAAGAATTGTTTGGGACACTAAGAGGTTAAACCCATGGTCAGACACCCAGTATGCATCAAGGGTAGGACCTGAATTACTATCTCCTTGACCCCAAGACCAGCCCTCTACTGTGCCACATTCCCCCATATGCATACTTATACTTGTATCTCTCTATGTATAGATCTATATCTATCTCACAGGTAAAGTACTCCCCCCCCAAAAAAAAAACACCTCTGGCCTCATATGAAATGACTAATTTTGGAGGTGGTGCTAACCACCCAAGAGGATTGTTACCTTTCTTTGGTTTGTGGCCCCTGCCCTGAGAACTCCAGGAAAATCAGTACTTATATTCATGGTCTATCTTGTGCCTAGGTTTCCCCAAATGTGACTAACAGGGTATCCAATTCCCACATAGGCCTTCAAAGTAGTAAATGCATATTATGCATGAGACATAATTTTGCCGTGTAAAAATGCAGAAGGTACAAAGTGTTCATAGAAATCCAAGGAAAGATATAGAAAGACCCACATCAAACACTCAAATAACCAGGCAGCTCCCCATCATAAGGCAAACAAATTTAAAGTTATATGAGCAACACCTTGACCTTCTGGTGAAATCTTTTTGGTAGGATCACACGGTATCTTCCTAGACTCAGGTACCATTTTGTAGGTTTTCCCTAGAAAGTAAACATGTTTTGGAAACTTCTGAAGACTCTCAGTCACTAGTCATCTTAGAGCTACCCCAGTCACTGAGAATCAGAGAGGTGTCCAATGTCCTTTCAGGTAGGGACCAGTGCCCATGCCTAACTCCACGTCAGGTGTACTTACAGATGTCTCCAAATAAAATCCATTCTTGCAATTTATAAAACTGATTGTTCAATCGTTTTTCAGTTCATGACCCCATTTGGGGTTTTCTTGGCAAATATGTTGGAGTAGTTTGCCATTGCCTTTTCCAGCTCATTTTGCAGATGAGGAAACTGAGGCAAACAGGGTTAAATGACTTGCCCAGGGTCACACAGCTAGTAAGAGTCTGAGGCCAGATTTGGACTCAGGAAGAAGAGTCCCCCTGACTCCCAGCCCAGCACTCTATCCACTGGGCCATCTAACTGCCTATGAAATTGATTAGAATTTAATATTTATTGATTACCCACTCATATTTGTATTAATGTTCTATCTATCTACCTATCTATCTATCTATCCTGTCTCACATATAAGTGCTCAATACATGATTGTTGATATATAAATATAGACCTCTATCTATTGATCAGTTGACTGATAGCTTTCTATGCATATTTTTTTGTCCCTTTCATTTGAAGATGAGATGCAGCATAGTATAATAGAGTTCTGGTTCAATCTTTTCTAGTAATAAACTGTGTGACCTTGAGCAAGTCATTTCAACTCCATGAATCTCAGTTTCCTCTTCTAAAAAATAAGAAGTTGGTTTAAATCAGTGGTATCAAATTCAAGATCCCTGATATGGCAAATTGACTTAGAAAACCACAAATTAACATCTATATTGTATTGTATTTTTATTTATTTTGTTAAATGTTTCCCAATTACATTTTAATATGGTGTCTAGATAACTTCTAAGAACCCGTCTAGCTCTCTTTAGGACACTTCTTTATTAGTAGGATAAAAAATGTATTGCTTTTTACTTTTCATCTAAGGGAACATACCTTTTCATTACAAATTATCACATATCCATTAAAAGCTGTGTAGTTGAGATTACTGTCATTCTAAAGGTAAAAAACAAAACATAGATATACAAAATAACATAATAAAAAGGAAAATTCCTTTTAATCGAATAGAATGTTTCAGAATGGAAGCTCATTTGGGGTGGGGGTCAGGTGGGGTGGGTGGGTAGCAAGACCAGTATCAACCAAATCCTGGGTGATTTAAAGGATATTTAAATGATTACATTTGGGGACATGGTCATTAATCAATGATTCCTGACAAAGCTGGTACTTTATACACTCTCCTTCTGAATTCCTCCTCTCAGTCTCCGAAAGAATTTATTGTACCTTCAATGACCAATTGTTTATGTTCTTTACTTACAATCAAATCAACAGATTCCTGATGTTGGGAAAGATTGAAGGCAAAAGGAAAAGGGGATGGCAGAGGATGAAATGGATAGATAGTATCATGGAAACAATGAACACGTACTTGGAAAGGCTTTGAGAGACAGTGGAGGATAGAAAGGCCTGCCTGCTGTGACCATGTGACCACGGGGTCACAAACAGTCAGACACGAACGAATAACAAAAATGCAGTGGATTATTGTATTCAGTCAAAGGAACTAGGTTTGAATACCTGTTACTTTCTATCTTTGAGATCTTGGGCAAGTCACTTACTCCCTGGGCTCATACTCCCAAGGGTTTACATCCAATTACAGACACAGAGCCAAAATACATGAAACAATTCAAGAAAATGAAGAGATGTTCTGAGTTTTCCTGATAGTGCTGCAATAGGAGCCCAGGGAAGCAGCTGGAAGGGTCAGAAAAGGAGGAAGAGTTATGCAGTAGGAAGTGGGTAGATTCTTGGATGCTAACATCAAGGTAGTTTTGTTTGGGAATTCTTCTGGAGTCATAGCATTTGCACAAAGGAAATGATGGGCTTTTAAGCCAAAGTAGCTAGATGTTTGAAGCATATGACCGAGAGGCCTAAGGGCACAGAGGGAAGCAATAGAGGAATGAGGGAGAAAGCAGAGGATGCCCCAACCAACTTCGTGGCTAACACTTTTCTATTAACTTAAAAGCTTTACCCTTGGGGCTCATGCCTATATTTACTGGTAGCAAAAATCCATCCAGTAACAGAAGATCTGATTTTGGGAAATAGTTAAAAGTCATTCAGAGCCATCAATCAAGATGTCTGAACCTGGGCAAATCACAACCCCTGTCTGCCTCAGTTTTCTCATCTATAAAATGGGGATACCATCTACCCCCCAGGGTTGTTGTAAGAATAAAATGAGATATTTGCTTATTGCAAACCCTAGAGCATCATGTAAATTATATTTTTATTACTATTTCAGTCACTCTTGACCTGAGGTCATGTTTTTCAGTACAAAGAGTGCTGGACTTGAATCCTGGCTCTGACACATACCAGCTATGTGACCAGAAGTAAGCTATGACATCTCTTTTAGCCTTGGTTGTCTCAACTAGAAAATGGGAATAATATCCTTGTGTGGTAGGGGCAAGGGAGGAGAACAAGCATTTTTTAAGCATCAAAGATGTGCCAGGCACCATGCTAAGTGCCTTATAAATGTAGTTCCCACCTTTCAGTGTAGCTGGGAGGAAAGTACTTTGTAAATCTCAAGGTGCTATAGGGCAGAGGTGTCAAACCTGGCGGCAGGCCACCTGAGGCATGAAGAACTCCCCAGACAGATTAAAATGTAATTGGGAAGTATTTAACAAAATATACAAAAATACAATAAAATATAGATACATATTATGTATCTAAAACATAGAAACATGTTAATTTGTGGTTTTCTAAGTCAATGTGTGGCCCACAGGGACCGTTTATATTTGACTTTGACACCACTGCTTCAGGGTATCTCATTATGATTCTGAGGGACAGAAAGTTAGTATGTTTTTCCTTCACAATCAAAGTACTAAGAGGCAGTTTGATTTAGAGAACAGGGAGCTGGCCTTGGAGTCAGGAAGATTTAGGCTAAAACCCCCTGTCTCTGACAAATACCACTGGGTGACATTGGGCATTTACTTAACTTCTCAATGAGCTCTCTAAGATTTAAACTGAAGAGTGAGTCATAGGTGAAGGGCATTTCCTAATGAGATGTTCTCTAAACCAATAAAAACACATGTTTGGGCCAAAAAAAAAAGTCAAAGTCCTCAGCTTATTGGTAATCCTTGCAGCCTGGGTCCTTTGACTGTGTTCTGTGAAGTTTGAATTCAGTCAAAGGGCCGCACTTGAGGACCTAGAGGGTCACATATAGCCTCGAGGCCACAGGTTCCCCAGCCCTTCTCTAAGAGTTTCCAGTCCAGTTGGAGAGAACAAACCAGCACATATAAATCAATGAAAACAATACAAAATGGAACTCAAGTAGGTGGGAGTGATTCAGACTCTAATGAGAAGTCAGAAGAGGGAGAGAGATCATCAGGTGTTGGAGTAATCTGGAAAGCCTCTATGGAGGAGTCTTCACAGCTTTTAAACATGCAGGAATGTGTAAAAAGAGAAAACACATGAAAGTCCTAGAAACAGCACAAAAACAGTAGAGAATTGAAGAAAGTTTTAAAAAGGTTTGGTGCTGGTAATTCTGTCTGATGACATGGCCCCATCTTAGCTATACATGACTTTGATCATCAGTCAAAAAATCTTTAGGGTGCAGAGAGTATGAAAGCACAAAGTTCTCAGATCAGGAGATAGCCTTAGGTCTACTCTCAGACAGCACTGTCAATAACATCAGAGCTGCAAGAGTAAGTGAACCATTTGGAGAGATTAACGATTCAGTGTTCTACCAGCCGCAGGAGAGAACGGCAGCTCTCTTTTTTTTAAAAATAACTCTTAACATTTAAAGGGCAGAAGCTCTGTCTGTGGGTGCCTGTGTGCATGAAAGTATTTGTGTATGTGTTGGGGAAGGCACATAGGTTTATTATTAAAATAATATTTTCTTGCTTTTAAAATATTTTGCTGAAATTCTTTTCATTTTGCAAAGCCATCATGTGAATTGGTTGCAATTTTTCTAAATAGATGGTTTCAGAATGTTAGCACTTGAATTGGATGGCCCCTCCGAGCTAATTCTAGGCTTGGCATGTAATTTTTTCTTTTAAACATAGGAAGGTATGGGGAGACCATGAAGAGGACTAGCATATTTTGGTTTTCTTTAATCATGAAAGCCTTGCCTGTTGATGAAGTGAAATAATGGGGAGTGGGTGACATGCATGAACATTGCAACATATGGAGAGCTGTGCTGTAAAACAAAAACAAGAGAATAAAAAAAAAACCTTGTAGTGCCAATAGACTCTTGTAGTTGTTATTTCATAGAGTCATAAGCCATCCAAGCTGGAAGGACAATACAACTTGGGTTCAATTGCTGCCTCTGATCCTTTTGGGCCATATGACCATGGGCAAGCTGCTTATACCCTTAAGCCTGTATCCTCACCTGTAAAATGGGGGTAATAATTTTAACTATCTAAAAGAATTGTTGAGAGGCTTTAACACTGTAAGGTATCTAAAGTCCTTTCCATAGGTCTTCCAAGTTATGACCCCTTCTATGATTGTGACTTCTCTTTTGTACAGGCCTCCATTAAGGTCCTGCTCTGATTCCTTACTAGGGCTAGGAGATAATCCTGGGATTTTAGAGACCATGCCAGTAGAGTATAGGTGTGAAAAGGGATTTTAGAGGTCAACTAGTCTAACTCTTTCATCTTTCACATAAGGAACTTGAGCATCAGAGAATCAGTGAATCATAGGGTTAGAGCTGAGAGAAATCTTTGAGATCATGGATTCAAACCTCCTTGGTTTACAGATGAGGAAACTGAGGAAAACAAGGGTTAAATGACTTTTTCCTAGTTAGATGGTATCTGAGGCTAAATTTAAATCTAGGTCTTCCTGGCTCTTACTCTAGCACAATATTCACTCTCTTTTTTGCTACCTCTAAGGAAGTGATTAATAAGAATATTAAATAATGAATTAATATTAATAATAGTACCTACTATATTCCAGGTACTGTGCCCAGCTTGCTCACACAGCTATTAAGTGTCCTACAAATGAAGTCCCTACCTTTCAGTGTTGTTGTGAGGAAAGTACTTTGTAAAGCTCAAAGTAATATAGGGCAGAGGTGTCAAACTTGGCTGCAGGCCAAACTAGTAAGTGTCTTAAGCCTCTATCTGAAGCCTGTATTTGAACTGAGGAAGATGAGTCTTCCTAATTGCAGATCTGGTGCTCTATCCACTATGCCACCTAGCTGCCCATACAGTCTCTCCAGTTTCCATTATGGTTGTCATTCCTAATTCCATCAAGCAATAAGTCAATCAATATGGCAGGCAGTGGGGGCACAAATACAAAGAATGAAGCTGTGTCTACCTGCAAGAGGCATACATTCCATCAAGGAAGATCATACATACATACATACATACATACATTCATACATACATACATATGTATGTATGCATATACATAGAGAATGAGTTCAAAGTAAATAGAAGATAGTTAAATACAAGGTAGTTGGGGAAGGAAGGCATTAGCATTTGGAGGAGGGGTCAAGGAAGGCTTAATGTAGAAGATTATGTCTGATCTGTTTCTTAAATGAAGAGAGGAATCCTATGAGGCAGAAGTAAGGAGATAATGCATTCCAGACAACAAGGATGGCCAGGGCAAAAGCGTGAGCCTGGACATGGGAGATGGAGTAAAAGGTGTGAGGAACAGAGACAAAGTCAGTTTAGTTTAGTTGGACCGTAGGGTATGGGAAGGGGAGTAATATCTAATGAGGCTAGAAAGAGTGATTGAGGTCAGGTTGTGAAGACTTTGCAAATAAAAAAGAGCAGCTTATAGTTTTCCTACAGCTCTAGCCAGCCACTTCTCCTCCTGACACTCATCTCCCCTTCCTAGGATTATGGAGCCATATCCTTCTGATAGAGAAATGTGCAAGCTATGTTCTCAATTCTAGATCTGACAAATGGAAAGTGTGAACATAGTGGTCTGGGAGGTTCAAACTACCCTTTGGCTCACTGTTCAGTTGCATATGTACGTATGTGTTTATTAATTCCTGAGTATTTTCAAGTATTTTGTAATGTTTATGACGTCAATTGATTCTTCTATGGTCTATATAGTAAGAGAACACTCTGGTGCTTCAGGTCTTTAAAAAATGACCAAATAATAAAAAGATCAAATGAAACCACCATTTTACTTGCCTTTTAGCCTGTCTGATTCTGAAAATTGTAGAATTTAGCTTTTTATTTCAGCAAACATTTTATTAACTGGGTAGAATGCAGGGTATAGAATCAGAAAGACCTGGGTTTGGACATTGTTTCTAACACTTAAAAGCTGTGTGACAATGCTAAGGCATTTCTAAGGCCCCCAAGCCTTAATTTCCTCACTTCTCAAATGAGGATATTAATACTAGTGGGAACTAACCCATGGGATTGTTGTGACAGTGAAATAGGGTAATATCTACCAAATGCTAAGTAAACAAAATGCTAGAAAAATGCCAGTTATGGCTATATTGTTGTTTTGTACAGATACACACTGAAGCCCTCCTTGTGTACCGCCCTAAAGCATGGAAATGACTTTGACTTTCAAAGGTTAAGGAAGCAAAGCACAAGCTTGGATGGCTCCTACCCAATTAGAAAGGCCTTGAATACCCCTCTGGAACCGGCATACACGTTTGTTTGCTGAGGAGCAACCTAGCTTAATCTGAAGATTCTCATATGACATCAGAAAACTGGCCACCAGGAGACCATTTTTATGGGGGGGCCACTGCCAACTCATGAAGGCCATTCTATTATGGGATGGAAGGATTAGAAGCTGCATCACTGCAGGAAGTAATCACATCTGCAAAATCACAGTGCTAGATCTGGGGGAGACTGAATCCTTCAAGCTATCTATCTGGCAGACACTGTTCTAACCCTCGAGGAGACAAATAAAAAGTAAAATAATCCTGGCCCTCAAGGAGTCCTCATATAATTTATGGTTGAGTAGGGGGAAATAAAATGTACAGAAATGATGCAATACAAATGAATACCTGAGGAGTATATAAGAAAGGTACAAAATGAAATGCTTTGTGAGGTCCAAGATTGAGAGGGCACTATTTAAAAGGAATGAAGGAAGGCTTCCTGGGAATGATGGCTTATGAGATCAACTGTGGAGGAACTGGTAAAAAGGAGTGCATTCCATGCATAGAAACTGTTTTAGAGGAGGTATATATGGAGGATGGTGAGTAATTTAGTTCTTCAAAAGAATGAATTTCATAAGAGAAAGAATTGAAAGGATAAATTGCTACAATATTGTGGAGGTCTTTGAATGTCTGGTAAAAGAGATGCACCTGTACTTGTAAGCTGATAGAAAGCCATTGAATTATATTGAGCAGAGGCATGACAATGTCTATACGTAAGAAAGATAATTGTGGCAGTGGTGTAAAGCTGGATTAGTTGGGAAAGAGAATAAAACAAAAAGACCTGTTAGGATGCTATAATTTAGCCATGTGCCTGTAATTTCCAGGGCTATATTTCAAGAAATCATAAATGAAAACTGGGAAAGACCTTAGCTTAAAAAGGCCAAGGTCTTCCATCACATCCAGGACCATCACCAGTCCTCTTAACCTATGTCTTGCCACTGGATTTCCATAACTCTGAGGGAGAGAGTGAGGCTGATGACTTTGCACAGCCCTGCCTCACTTAAATCCAGTTCACTTCTAAGTCGACATCACCTTCCTGATATCATTGGTCTTCTTTAGGAATAGAGAGGTGGGAACAGATAAGAGAGTGACTGTGGATTTAGAATCACCAGGACTTGCTTATTATTTGTCTATGAAAGATTAGGATAATGATCTAGAAATGAGAGATTGGATGAATAGTGGTGCTACCTATAGGAATAGTAAAGTCTGAAGAGTAAGAAGGGTCCCTAGTTTCTCATTTGGTAGGAACTTTCAGCAATGATTGCCAAGTTTTTTTCCAGCGTGTTTTGCACAGTGTTTGTACGTGGTAAATGCTTAATAAATCATCTATCTATCATATATCCATCCATCTTGCTAAATGCTAAATTCACAAAATGTATTAGCTACTTTACTTCATTGTAATTTTAAAGCAAATGTGTGTCATTTAGCTTTCATAAGAGAATGGTGAGAGGGTGTCATAAAATCAACCACC